>NC_087467.1:8063946-8363946 GCF_036321535.1 Camelus dromedarius | reverse complement strand
CTGTCAATGAAAGCTTCCCAGAATTGACTCCTAAGCTGCAATCTTAAAGATAAGTAGTAATTAACTAGCCAGAAGTTAGAGGGAAAACATCTATAGAAAAGGAATTAGCATAAGAACACCATAAGGGCTAGGGAAAAAAGTGACAAGTAGTAGAAACTGAAGTAAGGCCACCATATTTAAACCAAATAATCAGGGTAAACCAGGTGTGATAGGAAACTGCAGAGGCGGGTATACCTGCCTATTCAGGGACCTTGTGGGATATGTTAAGGAGGGGTTTCATCCCTTCACCCTGATAAAGTTAATGGAAGTCTGGAGCAAAACTGATCATACTATATTAAAAAAATTAAAAGAAAAAAGAACACACCTGCCACAATGTAGACAATGGATGAGAAAAGGATCATGGTTATTGCAGGTAAACCAGCTCTGGAAATCACCATAAGTTCATGAAAGACATGGTAGCTTGTACCAGGATGCTGGTGCAGCAGTGAAGCAGATAGATTAAAAAGATATATAGACCATTTCTTGTTAATATGTTGAATATGAGGGTTGAAACAGAAAGAAAAATCAAGAAAACTCACAGGTTTCCAAGCTAGGAAATTTCGTTTAGTAGTCTTAGGGAAGAATTGAGGATTGACCAAAGGAGATCATAAGCTTGACTAGACATATTTTAATTTTAAAATATCTTTGCATATAAGAGGATATGTTAAAAAGAAATGACATAAATGAGTATAAAACTTTTTTTCTTAATGGAGGTTGGGGATTGAACCCAGGGCCTCATGCATGCTAAACATGTGCTCCACCACTGAGCTATTTTTCTCCTCCTCAAAACTTCATGTAAGATAATTTTTCCAGCATTTTGATTTTTCTAAAGGGATTCAGAGTGATTAAAGAGCAACATTTGATACAGAAATAAAATCTAAGCTAATGATAAACACAAACATAACCATACCATCCCAGGGACATAAAATGAATTGATTGACTGTATTTAACATATTAGATATGTTCTATAAGAATAAAAATAATATTTGCGCTATTACCTGTCATTGGCATAACCTACTATAGTTTCAATATCCATCCCAATTCTTCTATTTTCTTCCATCAATTGAGAATATGCTATTGAAACATCTGAAAAATCTTTTGCGATATTAGAAAGCTCCACATCCCACGTTCTTTTCTTTAAAAAAGAATACAAGAATCATTTATATATGTTTATGTAACTCAAAAAGAAAAAAAATGTATAACAATGAAGTTACTTTTAGTTGTATGAGTTAATATTTGGGAATAGAGGATGGACCTCTGTGGGAAGTAGGGCAAGGTCAACTTACTGTGGAATAAAAATTATTAAGTGCATCCGTATATTCAATTTCATAAATTTTTTTCTTCCAGAATAGTTGATCAAAAGTTTTTTTAAAATCATCGAGCTAAAAAAAAAGACACATGCAATTAAATTGTGGGGAATTCCATTTTTTGTAAAGTAAGAAAGATTATCTTTCAAATTATGCAACTATCATAACTTAATAAATATTGATTAAAATATTATAATACCATAGGCTGTTTTCAGTGATGAAAATTGATGCAAGATTCTGAATGAAATATAGCAAATCAAGTCTAACAATATTCAAATAATCATTGTAAAAGAGAATATATTTTAGTTATATTGTAATAATTCATATGAATTAGAAAAATTAAATCATAATTGCTCTCATCAACAAATTAAAGAAGGAAATAACATGAATATGGCCAACACTACACAAAATAGCCATTTGATAAATTCACTATCTAGTTCCCATCATTTTTAACTAGAACAAGGAAAACAATCCCAAATATAATATAAAGAACCAACAGAAAATATCAAAATAAGTCATAAAACACAGAATTCATGCCCACTAAAGTCAAGAATGAGATCAGATTATCTTTCATCACCACTGTTATTAACCATGTTTTATAAAATTTTGGTAAATGCAATGTGCATAACGAAACCAAATGTTACTAGTAAAATACTGAATATAAATAGATAATGTATCATCAATTTTAGATGTTATGATTGAATATCTAGGGAAACAGAAGATTCTATGTAAAACTACAATAAATGATTTTTGGCAAAATGGCATAAGGAAATTAATAGTTTTTATCTATGAGTAATAATCTGTTAAAAATCTTTTGACAGTATTGAAAAACTTTTGTCAAACATATAATATATTTGGGAATAGATTTAACACAAAAGGGAGAACCTTTAATACAGCAAACACAAATTCTTATTTAAAAGCTTAAATCAAGAAAAACTAATATTTCATGCAAAGGTTTAACAGAAGATACTGTCAGTTACCCCCATATTAACATAAGATGTAATAAAAAGGAGTATTTTCTTTTAAACTGCATGAAATGAAATTCATATGGAAGAAAAAGTGTGTGAAACTAGCCAAGAAGTAGATAAAAATAATAATATTGGAAACTTGCTACCACATATTAAAATATCTTATAACACCACTATTTTAAAGGAGTATTTTCAGCATTGCAATAAAGAACAGAAGGTAAAACTAGAGCCCAGAAATATCTGAGCTCAATGAGAGAGAGAGATCATTTACTTTAATCAACAGAGTAATCAATATGAACTTATTTGTATGATCTTGGGCTAAAGAAGAATGTCACATTGCCAAAAAAACCAAGAGTATTTGTTGACGTGTTTGATGGCATGTTTCACAAAAGATGGCAAAGGACACCATAAACAAAATTGAAGGAAAAGGCGAGAAAAATGTGAAATACAAGCCCAACATTCTGAAATATAGTCTTCTTGAAGGGCATCAGTGAACAAGGTGGATTAAGAACATTTGAAAACTCTCCTCCATAAAGGTAATGAGAAAATTGGTCAACAAAAGTCAAAATTCACTTTCTCAGAATTCTGGAAATTAAGGGAAGGCTTGCAGCAAATGGGGAGCACCTATTCAAGAAAACCAGTCTACTCTGAGTACGAGGTATGAGCTTTGTGGTGTTCTAACTTGTCCTAGTCCTCCCTTCCAGGTCCATGATAGCCTTGAACATCCTGCATTTGTGGAGAAAACTATTAGTTGGGCAGCCCACAGAAGAGGCAGAACTGATCTGGAATGCATTCAAAGCCTAATTCTCATAGAACTGTCATTATTTGACCTGTCTGGTGATTTTTTGGATGGCTCCATTTGCAATGATGTCGGTATTTGTCTTGATACAGAGCTGTCCCAGTACAAAACATCTCCCCCCACAAAATTTTTTCCCAAGCCATGATTGATTGTCACAATTTTACAAATCACAGGCAACTGACTAACTCTGTGGCCATCTGAGACAGTAGATAACGACTGGGACAGATGATAAACTAACCAACAAACTTTAATTGAAAAAAACAAAACTTTTGAGGAGAATGAGATGTCCATAGTGGCTTTGTGAAAGTCCAGCACAGTTCTGGGAATCTAGGAGCTTGCAAGTTCATAGGGATGCGTGAAAGCCCAGGGCTGTTCACATGCTCTGAAAATACCTGCGAAGCTCTTCAAGTTCTCATCTCTGGCTGAGCTTGAGGCTCTATGAAAGCTGAAGTGAAAAGTAAGGCAGAGTTGATAACTGCCTGGATGAGTGTTGAGAATGGGAATGAACAAGCAAACAAAAGCCCCTGACAAAGAAAGGAAGGCTTATTGTTTCCAGACTTTTAAGGATTATTGTCCAATCACTAGCAGATACTAAAATAACTGAGAAGAAACTTCAGTGGTTGGACATGACAAAGCAGATTTTACAAAATCCACTGACAAAGGTCACTAAACAAACAGGTAACAACTCCAACAGGCAAGAGGAACAAACCCTGGGGAGGAGTGAGAATCTTATTTCCAGTGTTGCCACAATAGATTATTTAAAATGTCCATTTTTCAACAAAAATATTATGAGGCATGCAAAGAAACACAATGGACCACATAGAAGAAACATTCAACATACACTATCCCAGAAGAAGCTTATACTTTGAATTTATTAGTCCAATCAGCTATTTAAAATATGTTGAAAGAGCTAAAGGAAAATGTCCAAGGAACTAAAGGAAAGCATAAAGATGATGTTTTGCCAGACAGAAAATATCAATGAAGAGAAAGCAAGAGAGAGGTAACATTTCACACACAAGGAATCTTCAATAAGATTAACACTCAATTTCCCATCCAAAACCATGCAGCCCAGAAGGTATATGCTAATATATTCAAAGTAAAGGAAAAAAAAGTATCGAGTATCCTATATCAAGCAAAACAGTCATTTAAAAATGAACGAGATAGTAGGACATCCAGATAATTCAAAACTGAGAGAATCTGTCACTAGGAGATCTATCCTACAATAAATACTAACAAGGGTCCTTCAGGCTGAAAGAAAGAACACTAACTAGTGATGTGAATAAACGAGAGGAAATAAAGATAATCGGTAAACGTAATTACACAGGTAAATATAAAAGTCAGATAAATGTATTATTTTGTAACACTTTTTTTCTTACCTGATCTAAAAGACAACTATGTAAAGTAGTAATTGTAAATTCCTGTTGATAGCCACACAATGTGTAAAGATGTAATTTGTATAAGAGCACAAATAATTGGGGAAAAAGGTAGGGAGCTACAGAAAAGCAAAGTTTTTATATACTGTTGAGATTAAGTATTAACCTAAATATATTTTTTATAAATTATTATTCATAATCTCAGGGCAACTACTAAAAAATTCAAATATACAGTAAATAAATAACAAGGAAGTTGAACTGGTACACTAGAAAATATCTATTTAACATAAAAGAAGGTAGAAACGGAGCAATAGAGAAAATATAAAGACATAAGACAGAAAACAGATAATGTTCAATTAAGACAAAAATCAAATAATTTTTATTCTAAGGAATAAGTAAATTAAATCACAAATGATATGGAGGGGGAAAAAACCCTCTAGATTAAAAAAAAACATAAACACCAAGAGTCATTATGTAGTTTTGATTAACATTTAAAATGATGTTCAAAAATTATTTTAGAATAAAAGAAACAATGCCAATATCAACAGGATTAATGAAATGAAAGCCAAGAAATTCAATTAATGGAAATATTGTCATTAAAAAAGTGAGTTACAAAAAGACAAACTAAAAAGTTATTAAAATTTTGGAAAATATGAAAATGAAGGCAAATCATTTAAGTCTTATCAGAAATATAAGTTGTTTGATTTTTACTTGAGCTTCCAATTCCATACTACAATTCAGCTTTCATTATTTTTCCATCACAATATTTTTGTTAAAATGAGTAGTTATGTTAATATTTATAAGTTTTAGATATATTTATCACAGTTTTGTTTATAATACTTAAAAACTGAAAACATCCTAAGTGTTCAACAACAAGGGTCTAAGAAACTCTCAATCATTAAAATTATAGTATGAAATACAAGATGATTTTGAAAAGTTTCTATATAAGGAGAAACATATCACTGAGTACTGCATGCATATGATAATGTCCTTTTAAAATATATTACAAGACTTGTTTATATACAACAAAATATTAAGAGTGACTACATCTAAACAGTAAGATCTTAAGATCAGTAATTTCTTCTGCTCACATGAGTACATTCTAAACTTTGAGTAATAAAAATTAAGTATTGTGCCATTCAAAAATACCTAAAATAATTCAGATAGCAGTTTGTCTAATGTACCCATCAGATTTTATGAGGATCGTAGGGAAGAAAACAGGATTCACTAGTAGCGATTGCAGTGCAGTGTGGTGGCGAAAGCTTGACTGGAAATAATCTAAGTGGGAATGCAAGGAGAGAAATAGGTAAACATAGAAAATTCTTTCAAGGGGGTCTGCTGCAAAGTATAATCAGAAATGCAGCTTATTTTAGGGAAAGATTTAAAAACAAAAACATGAAGCATTCAAAACAGGGAAGTGGAAAGTAAAAAGAAACAGAATAAACCTAAAGAAAGAAGAAGAAAATTGTAACTATAGAAGCATACATTAAATTTTAGAAGTTGAAAAATTCTAGAATTACTAAATCAAAGAGCCATGTTTTTTCTAATTTAATTTGAAAATTTAATTTAAAAAGTGAAAAATATGTATATAACTAGAAATAAGACATAAGCAAAAGTACAAAAGAGCATTCTATATCATATTATATTACATTTGAAAATCTGAATAAATGATTACCTCTAGGCCCATTAAAAATTATAAATTAACCTCAAGGAGAACATATAACCTGATACGATTAATCACGATAAAATAAAACAAACGCCCATGAAAAAATAAAACAATAAACAATTTAAAAAAAACAAATCATATTTTTCACCAAGGTGTTCTATCAAAATTTCAAAAAAGAAGTTATCTAAATCTATATTAATTCTCCAGGTAATAAAGAAATGAAGAAAAGCTTCAAAATTCATTTTATAAACCCAGCATAATCCTGATAATAAAATCTATCAAATACAGCACAAATTAAGAACACTGAAATACAGACTAACTTACGAATATGGATGCAAAATCTTAAATAAAATTATTGCAAATCAAACTCAGAGGTAAAGTAAAAGAACAATAAACCATAACCACACATAGTTCACCTCAAGAATATTAAAACGGTTTAATTTTAATATAATATATCATTTCAATAGGTCAAATGAGAAACCATTTAAAATCATCTTCACAGATACTTACAAAGTATTTTGCATAAGTCATCATCTATACCAGAGTTTCTATAACCTGAGTATATTTTTAAAATCTTTAAAATAATAATGAGCATATATTCAAAATCAACATTTAGATAACATTCATCACTTGTTTCAAATAAAAACTGAAATAAAGCCAATTTCATAGATGTTATTGATGCCACACAATAAAATATACACCTAATAAGAGATTAAAATCTTATGATGAAAAAAATTAGCAATGTGTACATTTATGCATGTTACCACATTTTATCCATGTAACACATAAATATTGTATAACAAAAGAATAACAAAAAATTGCATTGTAGTTTGGCTGTAACAGTTAATAACTTTATGTTTATGAGAAAAATCACTCAGCCTCTTTAGACTGATTTCCTATTTGGTGAATTAACAGTATTAGTGACATAATTGGCTTATTTATTTTTAGTAAATAAACTGCTTAATTTGAAAGATTCTGAGATAAAAATATGAATCAAGAGGTATGGCTTAATGGGTGTTTTGTGGTATTTGGATCTATAGTTATAGTACATAGATCCATAAGTTAGCAATAAATATTAAATTTCTACTAACAAAGACAACATCCAGAAATATGAAAATATCACATATATACAAAAAGAATTTGCTTATTTACAACATTTATCTGTAAACTAAATTATAAAAAAGTTGTACGCTTGCCATTGTTCAATAAAATATGAAAATCACAAAGGATTTCTATATGTTTAAGTCATTTTTGTTATTATTTTCACAAATGACTAGATAAAATGAAATGGAGATGGCTGTTATTTTAAATATCACAAGAAACAAAGAGCTGCAGATAATGAAATTGTATTCTAAAAAAAAAATTCCTGAAGTATAAGAGAAGTAGACTTCAAAGAAAACATGGGAAAATAAATTATAGAAAAGCTTTACTTTTACATTTAAAAAGAATCTGAGCTTAACAATACTTTTAAGGTAGTTAACCAATTTCAAGATGTTTTCTAGTTTACGAAAGTCATTGTTTGCAGAAATTAGAAGGGGAAAATGTGTTTTCATAGATGACAACACAAATTAGAGAAAAGTTTACGTTAATGAGGTAGATTCTGAACTAAAAGCACTATATGCCTTGAAATTTTAAAAGATTAGTTAGGTTGTATGTGCAATTAGGCAACACAAACCTTTTTTATTTCTCCTGAACTAGAAATTTCAACTGCATACCAAAAAATAATGCAAGGAAATGATGTACACCATTGTTTTTAATTCAGTGCTTAACATGTCAACTTAGAAAATCTAGTTTAAAGGTTTTTATAATGAGCAAAATACAGAAAAAAAAAATCTGAGCTTCAACATGTTCTCATCTACCCTAGAAAGTATGACAGCCCACAAATGATTTCTACAATTGAAAAATATTACTAACCTTATAAATACATTCACAATATCCCATCAAAAATAACATTTTTTATGGAGGGCCAAACTTGGCATTTTAGAAATGATCAAAGAAATAAAAAATGACTTTAGGTTCAATGAATGAATTTTCCCTCTTTGAAAATATTAACAGTGATATTTTTATAAATGATAAATTTCAGCAAAATTAGAAAATTGAGGTCATAATTATTTGACAATACTATACAACATTTTAAGAGTTTTTATTGGTTGTGCTATACTTCCCTCATATTTATAATAGTCCCCGGAAGAAATTATATATAGGCAAGCTACATGCATTCTAAATCATCAAGGAATATTTCAGTGTCTACACTCTACAATCCCACCTCATCAAGTGCCCTCTGGGCTCTTAAGATGAAGTTATTTTCCCCTATTTTCCCTCCCTTCCTTCCTTCCTCCCTTCCTTTCTTTCTTCCTTCCTTCCTCCCTTCTTCCCTTACTTCCTATTTTCTTTTCTTTATTCATTGGTTAACTCGCTCATTCGGCAAGCCTAATATGGCTTTTTCTGAATGCCTAAAATGACATTTTATTGAGTACCTACTATGGGACAGGCACTATGCAAGTTATGCAGAGAAAACAAAAATCACAATTCCTTTCCTGTCCTTAAAGGCCTTAAAAGCCCTTAAAAATCAGAAGGAACAGTATTTATGAAAAGTTGGAAGAAAGTAAGCCATGGAACATTCTGGCATCTTGAAGTTTGTCCAAATAGCTAGAGAATAGAGTTAGAGTGAAAGGAGTAGCAAGAGAGAAGTTTGAGAGAGAAATAAGGGTGGACTGCAGAGAGATTTGCATTATTACTATCTATTTAAGGTCAGTTTGTTCCAACTCACTGATTCTATCTCATTCCCTCTGGCATTTCAGCTCCATGTGCTTTAGTTTAGTGTTTCCTGCCTTGCCTATTTCTAGATTTTTCTACATCACCTGTGCAGTGGTGTAAGTCACTCTCAAGTTAATTTAGGTGCATATTCCCTACACTGCATAAATATGAACAAAATACAAACATTTTCAGGGAAAGAAAATTTTGAGAATCTCAAATCTAGCTCACTAAAGAAGCTTGTAAAAGATATACGTTGGTAACAAGAAACAAAATAACACCAATGAGAAATCTGATGAACAGAAAAATTTGTGTGCAAAATGTTTAACCAGGAATAAATATAATCAAATATTTACTGTGTAAATTAATATGAAATCATCTTAATACAAGGATTATTAAATAAGATAGGCATAACATGACGGAAAATAGAACATAGGTCAGGAAAAGGTCATATGGTCCTTAAACTGTTCAGGAACAAGCTAATAATGTTGATTATCTTCACATCCAGTAAATGAAATATGCATTTCAAAAATTCTAATAATTTATAGCTCAAAAACATATAAATAAAATATATCATAAAAAATTCAATTCTAAATTTAGTTTAGAACTTAGTTTCATCTAAAAATATGGTTTCAAATTATATAATGCAAAAATATGGATAAAAAATGAAGAGATAATAAAAAAGTTCACTATCATACTGAGATATTTTAATACAGCTTTCATAGTAATTGATACCTTAGTCAAAATAAATCAGAAATAGAAGATACTTAGGTAACACCATGAGCACAGTTCACAAAATGAACCTATTTAGAACATCCCACTATCAGAGAAAACATTTTTCTAAAATAAAATATTTATGCAAATTACCTATATGGTAGGAAACAAATTAAGCCTTAACAAAATTTTAAAAATATCCATCATATATGCTACCTTTATGAACAAATCAGAATGATATTAAAAATCAATTTAAAATAAATAACTTTAAAATTTAGTGGAGATAGAAGGGTTAGTTGTCTAAGACTGACCACAGGCTGTCTTTGCAGAGAGAGTATGCCTTCGATAAAGTTTCCAGAAATTAGTTAAGGTCCAATTTAGAAAAACTACCTAAATAAATGGAGAGATGGATCATGTCTGTGTTTAAGGATCCTCTCATAAAGATTTCATTTCTCTATCATATAATCCATAAATGAATATGATTCCAATGATAATTCCAATAAAATGTCTGAAGGAAATGAACAAGACAATACTGAAATTTATATGGAAGGACAAAGGTCAAGAATAGCCTAAAACTCTTAAGACGGGGAACTCACCATAATAAATAATCAAAACTCACTATGTAAGTTTAGTAATGTAGACATGAAGTATTGAGATAAAAATTTTAAGTAGACCGAACAAATTAAAAAGAGAATAGAAAGAGATCCACACAAAACAAATATGGAAGCCTCATATGTGACAGAGATGACTCTAAATATTAATAGATAAGTATAATAAATTATAATCCTTTCTTTTCAACATAAGAAAAAATGTAATTGGAGCCTCACTTCACATAATACTTATATATGAATTTCAAACTGAGTATGATTCATGGCTGACAAGCCAAATATGCATTCCTAAAATTCTAGAGATAGTTTGTTACTTCTACACTTGTAAATAGAAGATAGATTGAGAAAAAACTCAATTTTGAATATTTTAAACATATTTTAATATAAAATGATCATATAATTATGAAAGGAAAATTTCAAATCACGTAGAATAAAATACCAGAAAATATTTTTTGACTTCAAGGTAGGAAAACTTGATTTTAAAAGTTTGGTAAAACATAAAAGTTCAAAGTGAAATATTTATAACTTTCAGTACACTAAAATCGAAATTTCTCTTCATCAGAAGTTACCATAAAGAAATGAAAGATGATTGGATGAAACTATTTTTAACGTGCAACTTTAAAATATTTAGTATTCATAACATAAAACAAATTCTTGAAAATCAGAAAAAAAAAAAAAAACCATCACTCAACATACAGAATTAAAAACCATGAGCAGGTTTTTCACGGAAAAGGAAATACAAATAACCTCCAAGAGCCATTAAAATATGTTTAGTCTCATTCTTCATTATAGATTAATTTAAAAACCCATAATGAGACACAATTGAAGAGCCTTATAATAGAAAGTGGCCAAAAAACCCCCCCAACAAAAACACAGTAGTTTTAACCCTAGATAGGAATGCAAATTGGTACAGAATGTGTATATTATTGCCTTTTACTGAACTACTATTTCTGTTTACCATTTTCTTATTTCCGTTTACTATCATTTTCTTTTACTACAGTGAATGAGATGCAGTAGAAGAGGAAGGCAGAAAAGATGAGTCATGAGGGAAGGTCAGTAAGACACCACGTGTGAGAGGACTCAGCTCACCAATCCTGAAGGGAACCACCAGCCAGGATGTATGTAGTTTCTAAAACCTGAGAATGATCTTAAGCTGACAGCCACCAAAGAAACAAGGACCTCAATGCTCAAATCACAGGATCTGAATTTTGCCAAAACTGAATGAGCCGGAAAGCAGATTCATCCTGGAGTCTGCAGAAAGAAATGCAAGGCTGATACCTTGATTTTAGTCATGAAAGACCTAGAGCAGAGGAACCGGCTGAGCCACGACCCAGAGAAACTTTATGATAATAAATGGGTGCTGTTTTAAGCTGCTAAAACTCTGGTAATAAGCAACAGAGAATCAATATAGACAGAAAAATTGGCTACCAGTTAATTATTGACAGAGAATAAGTTTAAATAGCCTTGGTGCAAAGCTAAAAGTCAGTATTTTTTTAATTTTTAATTATAAAAACTCACTTTTTTTGATAAAGTAGCTAATTGTTTTTTTGATGATCTTGTTTCCCTCAGTACTTCAGTCACTATCTCTTCATTCTCCTCAACATTAACATTAACATCTTGTATTGATGTACAGTATAAATTATACAGACCATTAAGTCTATCCAACTCTCTCCTAGGAGAAAAAACACATTTGATTTTATCCACAAAGAAGGGGAAATTATATTTAAAATTGTATTTAAATTGCCCTCTGACTTAATGTAAATCAATAGAATTTATCTATTCCTAAAATTTTTCCCATCTCAAAGCAACTCCTGAAAAGCACCACTTAGATACAAAGAAGTAAATAGTGAGAAAAAAATGTATGTTTCCAGTGGGAAGAAATTGAGAGAAAAGTGATTTGTAAATTATTTAAAATAAACAACCTTTGGATTTGATCTCAGGTGAGAGATCTAAGCACCTGTGATTAATTCGCTGGGTAGTACAAAGATGAAAGGCAAGGAAAAAAGAAGAGAAGGAGATGTAAAAGTAGAAAGACCACACATTATTAAAGCTCTGGTTTACTGTCTTTTCTTCCACATGGTCATAGAGGTAAAACGGAGGAAACTGCAATCTGGGAAAGCAAGGGGCTTATTTAAAGAGAAGTAATTGCCTGACCGTTCTTTGTTTCTCTGTGACCTTCCACAAAAAAGACCAGTGCTAATATGTGAACCAGATAATCCCTTATCTTATCTAGTAGACAGTACAGTATAGTGTAGTATCAGTATAGATAGTACATTATCTAGTAGAAAACATGTTTCAAATATAAAAGTCACTTTAGACCATGGTATTATAGTTTAATATATGAAGAAAGTACAGCGAGAAAATGCCAAAATTATCATGTGTGTAAAATACCAGCAAGCAATGCAGATAAGCCCAACTTTTTTTAAGACACCATAAACAAAATATAGAGTGGGAGATTTAATTGAAAGTCATATAAGAGACCAAAGAGTAAATCATTTGTGTGTAATAAAATCCTACAAACCAATATGGAATAGAAAAATTATCCAATAGACAAATGAGCAGAGAAGATAAACAAGAATTCACAAGAAAATAAATGCCAGTGGTGTGGCATTCATGTATTTATGGTGTGTTTATTGAACTGGCCCAGGCTCTCATACACTAACTATGATTTTAGGAGTAGAGTCAAATGAAACTGAAAGACACAACCTCCCTATATAAATGAAATTTGAAGCAACAAACAAATAGGCAAGAAGATTCTTCTTTACCCCTCCATGTCTGGAGAGTACAGGCTTCCTATCAGAATATCCACAAATCAGGCAATGTGATATATTACATTAACAAACTGAAGAATAAAAATCATATGATCATCTCAATATATGCAGAAAAAGTTTTTGATAAAATTCAACATCCATTTATGATATAGAACTCTCCAGAAAGTGAGAACAGAGGGAATATACCTCAACATGATAAAGATCATATACAGTAAGTCCACAGCTAACATCATACTCAACAGTGAAAAGTTGAAAGCCTTTCCTCTAAGATCAAGAACAAGGTAAGGATTCCCACTCTCACCACTTTTATTCAACATAGTACAGTAAGTCCTCGCCACTACTAAGAATCAGACAAGAAAAAGCAATTTTCAAAAATCCAAATTGGAAAGGAAGAAGTAAAACTGTCATTGCAGCAACGTGCTACTACATACAGAAAATCCTAAAGATGCCAGAAAACTAGTAGGGCTCCTCAAAGAATTCAGTAAAGTTGAAGGATACAAAATTAATATACAGAAATTTATTACATTTCTATACACTAACAACAAACTATTGGAAAGTGATATTAAGGAATAATTCCATTTACCATTCCCTCAAAAAGAATAAAATACCTGGCAATAAATCTACCTAAGGAGGTAAAAGACGTGCACTCAGAAAACTGTAAGACACTGATGGAAGAAACTGAAGACTACACAAACAGATGGAAAGATATACTGTATTCATGGATTGGAAGAATTAACATTATTAAAATGACCATACTATCAAAAGCAATCTACAGATTAAATGCAATCCTTATCAAAATACCAAGAGCATTTTTCACAGAACAACAACAAATCATTTTAAAACTTGTATGGAAACACAAAAAACCCTGAATAGCCAAAACAATCTTGAGAAAGAACAGAGTTGGAGGAATCATGCTCCTTGACTTCAGCCTATACTGCAAAGCTACAGTATCAAAACAGTATGGTGCTGGCACAAAAGCAGACACATAGATCAATGGAACAGAATAGAGAGTCCAGAAATAAACTCATACACTTATGGTCAATAAATCTATAACAAAGGAGGCAAGAACATACAGTGGAGAAAAGACAGTCTCTTAAATAAGTCGTGCCAGGAAACTGAAGAACTACATGTAAAACAATGAAATTAGAACATTTTCTCACACAATATACAAAAATAAACTAAAAATGGGTTAAAGACATAAATATAAGACCAGAAGCTATAAAACTCCTAGAAGAAAACATAGACGGAAAGAAAGAGGGAAGGGGCAAGAAAGGGTTTAGGGGATTAAGAGGTACAAACATTTATATATATATAAATAAATAAGCTACAAGGATATACTATACAACACAGGGAATATAGTAAACATTTTATAATAATTATAAATGCAGTATAATCTTTAAAAATTGTGAACCACTATGTTGTACACTTGTAACATATAATATTGTACATCTACTACATCTCAATAAAAATAATGTTTAAGCACATGTTGAATTGCCATTGGATAGAAGGCAATATAAACATCTATAATAAGTAGATGTTATTCAGATCATAGGATAGTGTGCAAATCTTTGTTTTTCATTTTGCTTATATTTACTTGACTCTAGCTCCATACTGAATATGAGCTTTTTTTATACTAAATCATTTACCAAATTGAATAAATAAAAACTTTATATCACATAGAAACAAAGATTTTAAAACCAAATCAATGAGAAACTAAAAGAATATCATAAAATATAAATATATTAGAAATATAGTAAAAAATTAAGTTAATATACAAAATATAATTAATCTATATATTTAAAAGTATTCAATGTTATTAGAAATCAACTATGAGTTAAATTAATTAGATGCTATGTTTATAAATTAATACAAAGCTATATAATTTATTTTTTATAATTTCTCATGCTGTAAAATTTTTCTTAGTCACTTTTGCACATAGGTGGCAGAAATATATATTGTTAGAGCATATCCATAGACAATGTGGCAATATGTCTGAATAGCTTTAAATGACACAGAAAAATACTGCTTTAGGAATTCATACACACGTGGTTTACATATGTAAAAGGTACATATATTAATTTATATATAAACTTGATAGTAAGATAGATATAGGTAATGCAGATCTTTCTTTTTATCTGAATTTCTTATAAAGGAGTATACATTACATTTTTAATTAAAATTTTAGTTCTAAATGCTATGAATAATACTGTGGAAAATACTTACCTGTAGCCTTCTATGCTTATTTTATCTTTAATAATATCCTTTTCCATGTCTTCTCTAATTTGTTTAGCATTCAATTTGGCTTTTTTGAGATTTTCTATGGTTTCTTCAAGTTCTCCATGAACTTGTCTGTATAGTTCCATTGCCTAGAAATAAAAAAAGTTTGCTAATATATGCACTAATTGGTTAATTAAAATAATCAGACAAGGAAGATCAGAGAAAGGACTCAGAGTCGTTTTGATTAGATTATAAATGTTCTTTATATCGATTTTTTCCCAGATTTAGTCTATTGTTTAGCACAATAGAGTTGTAGGTTTCTTTTACCTTACAAGGCATCAATACTAGAAATGTAGAAGTTACTGAGTAACTTCAATATCCCAATGAACGTGACCAAAATAAAATTATTAACTTTCCATCCACAAAAAACTACAACTTTTTATTGTTCAAATAATACATTATTGTAGAAAAATCAGAAAACACAAATGAATAAAGAACATTTTTAAAATCACCTATAATCTTCTCACTCATGAATAAAATAAAAATGCTGGCAAAAATGTGAGGTGTATCAGGTGGGATTGGTTGTGGTTATAGAAGAAAAAAGCCAAGTATACAAAACTGTAGTTTATTTTTCTCTCTCAGAAATAGAAACAAGGCTCCTCTGGGCTTTCTCTTCAGCCATCCTAAATACCAGCTTCCATTCCCAAGGTTACTTTGTGCTATAAAATGGAAGTCAGAGCTACAGATACCACATCTGGGTTAGTCCATTTTAGAAAGCTTTCCTAAAAACTCCTATATTACTCCGACCCACATCTCATTAGAAATACCACGAGAAAGGGGAAACTGGGAAACGAATTTTAGCCTGACACAATGACATCCAGCCATAGAAAAGGGGCCTACTATTAAGAAAGGACAGTACTAGAATCCGCTGGTCCACGGTGGAGAAATCGGAGTCTCCAGCACTGCTACTACTTCAGTAATATAAACGGTTAGAGACACTTTGGAGACCAGCATGGTTTTATCTAATGAAGTTGAAAATGGATATAACCCATGACTTAGCAAGTCACTAGATACACAGCCAAGAAAAATTCACAAACATAGAGAGAGGAACATGATCATGGCTGCTTATCATTTATATTCAAATCAGCACTGTAGCCAAATGCTGGAAACAACTCAGATGACCAAGAGAAAATGGTAAATAAGAAATTCTAAGGTATCTATTTGATGGAACATGGCAAATAAAATGAATGAACTAAATCTGCATGTATCAATAGTAAATTGACCAAAATAATGTCAGATTAAAAAAACAAATTGCAGAGTTATAAGATGTATGATAATATTATAAACAATACTATGTATTGTGCATAAATACATATATAAGTATTATTCAAATTTTGCCTAGAAACAGAATTTCATGATGAGGCTGTCTATGAAGAACGAGGGAGGAAAATGGAAAGAATAGAGGCATTTAACAACTTACATTACTTCACTTTACATAATCAAAAACAAACATGATACAAAGTTAAATTTGTTCATTTAGTGGCAGGTATAAATAATTTACTTTTCTATAATAAGATCCCACAACAGGAGAGTTAAATTTCATTAATCATTAAAAAGACCTTACACTTCAGTTACATATTTTCATCTACAATGAAACTGATATATTCTACTTACATTATTCCTTAGTTTGATTTACAGCTTCAATTAATACCATGTTACTTAAAATCTCCAAAATTTTATTAGTAGACTGACTAAATATTATTAACATCCTAAGTATAAAAGTAAGGAAAGAAGACACAGTTTAAATGACTACCAATCAATTGTACCCTGTATAGTTTAATAATTCCTTAAGGAAATAAATAGCAGGTTAATTTTAAATGAAAATGAAATCTTTAAGGATATGTTAATTTCTCATAGTTGAAACCTTTATAACTAAGTTAACAATCTGTGAAATGCACATTAATTCATTTACCTCAAATTTTTTCTGATAAAATTCTCTCAGAGCTTCAAGTTCATAATCCCGCTTTGAGAGCAGCAGAGGGCGATATTTATTCATGTAGTCTACGTCTTCTTGAAGTTTTGTATTAGCTTCTTCTAATTTTGCCTTTTGTTCCTCAAGACATTTTACTTGATGAGTTTCACTTTCAAGATGCCATCGTAATTCTATAATATCTCTCAAATAGGCCTCGTGCTCTAGGCATACAATGATGATAATAAAAGAAAATCAGTTTGTAAAATAAAAGCTTCCGAAGGACATCTTTACTTGGTAATAGATAAATATGAAATATTTTCATGTCAGAAATTACTTATCTGCAAATCTTGCTAAATTTAAAATTAGTTATTTTAATATTGCATTATAAAAATATGTCGGTTTCTTCATTCACCATTAAATGGATTAAAATATATAAAAATCACTAGAAAATTATAAAAATAACTCATATAAAAATAGTATACAAAATAATGTTCACTACAAAAATAAAAATTAAGTAGAAAACAGAATAATCTCACTCACAAAGCAAAATTAAAACAAATTAAAATGCACAGGTCTAGTAATAAGCCTAACATAAATTGTGCAAGACCTATAGGGAAAAAATGACAAAGTGCTATCAAACAATAGAAAAATAAATTTGAATATAAGGATAAAAATTTTTGGTTCTGTGTAAAAATATTTGAAATTATAAATACAAAAATTCCCCTCAATTAATTTATAAATTAAACTAAATGTCAATTAACAGACTAGGACAATTTTAGAGAAACTAGATAAAAAATTTCTTCATTACATTAATAAAATTTCTAAGGTTAACCTAACTTTGCATTCTTGGACTAAAATTACATTGGCTATGTTGGGGTTCTTTTTCTCTTTTTAAAATAAATTTCTTGATGAGTTTTACTGATATATTCATTGAGGATATTTTGCATTTATACTCATGAATTCAGCCTTTCCATATTTGTATTATCCTCATCAAATTTGCTTTATAATTTATGCCAGCTTCTTATATCAGTTGTAGTTTGTTTTATTTCTATTCTTTAGGATTTTGTCGAGGTTTGAAATTACATGTTTCATACTATTGTCCCAGTATGTATGTATGTATGTGTGTATTTTGCAGGGAAGGATTTTTAGTTACTAAGTCAACATCTTTCCTTTAATGGCTATACGTATATTTGGGTTATCTATTTATATATCAATCCATTTTTCCTGTGAATTCATCCAGTTCATCAAAGTTTCAATAATATTCTGAGACATTTGTTCCAATTACCTTCATTTTTATTAATCACTGCTACATGTTTATGTACCATTTTAATTCCTAATTGGATTTAGTTATATATTTGCTGTGTTCTTAATGAATCCTGTTATTGATTTTCTATTATTCTTTTTTTCATCATTCTCTTTATAGTAAGCCAACACTCATTAGCTCTGCGTATCTTCTGAATTATATAAATTTCATCATTTAGCCATTTTGTTATTGGTTTTCTGCTTTTTCTTTTGTATTTATTTTGCTTTGACTTTTCTAAATTCTGAAGTCATATTTCAAAACTATGAATCTATCTTCTTTTCTGATATAATAAAACTATTGATTTTCCTTTATGACTTAGCTTTTTTTCACTCAAGTGAAGAAAATTTTAATAAGTTTTATTGATACAGTTTTAAATGTTTTCTAATTTCTTGAATTTGTGCAATGTTTGACACTATCCACATTTTTACTGTTTATATTAATGAGACAGTAGTATTTTTGCTTTAAAAAGTCAGTCACCATTTTTTCAGCATTACATTATCTCCATGATGATCTTCTATTAGATATTCATCATACCTTCTCATTTTATATTCTATGCTTTTGAATATTTTATTTATATTTCCTTCTCCTTGTGTGGCTGTAATGCATTCCATGTAATTTCTTCAAAGTTTACAGCTATTACTTTTCCCTTCCTTAGTCTAACAGACCATTTAGCCAATCACTGAGTTATTAATTTTGAGTAACGTATTTTTAATTTCTAGTGAGGCTTTTTACTTACATTTTTGCTTTCTTTTAAAATAGTCTTTTAGTTCTTCTTTTTATTTCTTGAGACATATTAAACATACTCATTTTATAATCTCATGTATAATACAGTATCTGAAAACTTTTTGAGTAACACTTTGCTGTTTCTACCAACTCACACTCTTTGAATCTGTAGCTTTGCGTTTTATGATATTTGATATTCAGCTATTCCTTATCTTGAAATTTTATCTGGTATCTAGATTGAGGTTTCAGTCTTCAAGAAAAAAATCTGTCTTTGCTCCTGAAGATGCTTAGCTTTACTACCATCTCACAGAACATTTAAATGACATTCTCCACTTAACTATTTTCAGATACACAGACAGCAGGAATTTCAGTCACAAATCCACTTAGATCACTACATTTAGAATTCTTAGAGAATACTGTTTGTTTTCCTCCACTGACTAAGTGAAACAAGCCACCTTCTCTGCTATTCAGTCTGAGCAACAGGTTTATTCATGATTTATGCTTGCGCTGGAGATGGAGATCTTTGTTTCTCATCTTCATGTCATGACTTCTAACTGGACTTCTCATCTGGATGAGCCTTAGGCTTTATCCCCAGGCTCCTGTACCAAATAGATATATTGAAATGGGAACCAAAGGATATCAGGGTTTCAGGGATTCCTTCAAGGCTAAATCTGACATTGGTGCACCAAAAAATTCCATCCCAAACATAAATGTTGGTCGTGACGCATTTCTTAATTTATTGAGAGCTTGTCAGGATATTTCATAGGATTTTTAGCAATAAAATACATGAACAAAACCTGACAGCTGAAAGTGAGAATGAGAGAAATATGAAGCTGATCTGAACGCACCACACAGTCATGAAGAGCCCAGCCCATTAGATCTGCAGCTTGAAGAAGATCCTCCTTAGCCCACCCACAAAGCCATAAACAAAATGCTTATTGTAAGCCACTGAGTTCCAAAGTCATTTGCTACAAAGCATTACTATAGTAATAGCTAATTAATTCATATGACAAAGCAATTTGTTGAAACAAAACAAAATAAGAATATTTAACTAAATTAATTAATTCTATTAATTCCTAAGATATTCTTCCATGGTAGAGGCACTCTTGTGAGCATTTATATGGGACACAATTATCTTCATACTCCATCCTTTCTGAAAGGTTAATCCCCAAAACTCCCTCCCAGACTTCCTTTCACCAGTCTTACATTCGTGTTCTTTCTAGCTACCTGACCACTGTGCCTTCCCTTTTGCCACCTTCCATCTATACCTCAGGCCATTTCTCCTTCAAGATGATTTGCCTCCACCTTTCTCAAACTGAGGTTGTACTATGGCAGCTCCCCAAACTATGTCAACATACAATTCAAATCCATTCATAAACTGAGGCTGTGAATTTTTCTCTCCCTTTAGATGGTCATAGGAAAGTATGAGAAGCCATAAATGTAAGTTAAGGGAAAGACAGGGAAGCTACAAAAGCAGGTACAATGGAAGTACCAGGGGAATTTGAGTCATTAGTTTATTTGTGCCTTCAGATTCTTCAGAAGAGTAATGTATGTATTCTTATTTTATAAGAAAACATTGCTATGCACATCCAATTTTATAATTTGTAGGATCAAAGAACACCCATTTATGGTGAAAAACTTATTTCTGGTTAACTTTTTTGATAGGGAAAAGAAAAGGCAGTTGTTAGATTATTGGCTGCGTATCAGATGTCAAGGGCTATTATACTGGGGAGGGGAATGCAGTGAGTAAGCAGAAAGGAAGGCAGTCAAGGGTATAAATACCCCAGCCTCACTCTTCTCCATTATCTCCCACGGTCTCTTGACACTGATTCCCATTGGCTGAACCCAGCAGGAAGACAGAGTGCAAAAGCTATCTTTAATGCAGTCTATTATAAAGCAGCCTTATGAGTCACAATACAAGTATGGGTGGGATGATTAGGGGAATGGATGGATTTGAAGAAGGAACCACAAGCTATCTAGAAAGAAGTAAATTTCCATAATTTTACTCAAAAAAGAAACTTCTACAAACATTATACTTAATGTCAAGGCTGTTAAGGAAATTAGACATTTTTCCTATCATATATGCTAGGGGTTTTGAGATTCTAATGATTGTAAAAATATATGAATCTATAATTTGTAAACAAATTCATAAAATTTAGAGATTATATCCCAAATATCTTAATATAAAGGCAGAATAGGTATATAAATTATTACATTAGTAGAATATTCACATCATAAATTCTATTTAAAAACCTCAGGAATCAGAACAAACTCACTCCAAACTCAAATTATTTTATATTTATAAACAGTTGTAGATATCAAATATTTTATGAAATGTATCACTTTAAAATGTGGGTAGAAAAAGGTGTACTCTTACCTGAGTTTAGAGTGCTTTTTGCATAATCTTTATAGTTAACTCTTCAGTAAAGAGTGACAACGACACTTTACTAACCAGACAACGACTGGGTTAGATTTACTCCCAGTCTAGGTTCTAGGCTCATTTCTTGGTTCTTAAATTCTGCTCCATAAGGGAGTGAACAAATGGAGAGTTTAAGCTGTGAGCTCAGTATTACTTTAAAAGGAAGAAAGAGCCATTAAACCTACAATTAATTGATCTATATATAAATTGATCAGCCAAAATGAAATAAAACCAGCCCTCAACATTGACTTTTCTACTACGACTACTACTACTGACAAGGAATGGCCTCCCGAACAATTAAAACTTGCAGATGGTTCTTTGTGGATGTGAATGTGAATCTGCTCAACAATCTCCTGGGATCCAGAATTTCCCAGGATGACTGTAATCTCAGGTGTGTGTGTGTGTGTGTGTGTGTGTGCACGTGAATCTTCAATTAAAATTGTTCCCCTCTGATAACATAAAAAGCTTCCAGCCTCAGCAGGATAAGGAAGTCTGACAAGCTTGATAAACCCAGTGACTGGAGAATAAAAAATCAAGTACTTCAAGATTGTTTAATACTTTACCACAGGTCCCTCACTCTGTCACCTAAAAGACAGCATTTCCTTTTTAAACACATGTTACCTCCATGACTCCTGAAAACACCTTAAATTTCATTGCCTGCTATAAGTTCCCAAAGCAAACTTACTACTGAATTCTCAAAAGCAGACACATGTAGTTCCTAAAATATCATTTAGAATTCTCTCATTTTCCTAGATTTAAAGATGTGGCTGATGACACCAAGTGGCAATCACTTTAAATTTCTAAATTTCTAGCAACTGAAATATTGTAGTCATTATAGGAAATATGTGCCAAATGTCTGCATGCCCTTTGGGTACTACAAATTCCATGGGATTTCTGACAAACACCAAATGACAGCAGATCCCAGGTTTCCTCAGTGCAGTCCCAATTTATGTCTGTGAACTCGGCATTATCATTAATAGCATCTTTCAAAGATGCACTGATTTGCATGAAAAATAATATGGTCACTCTAAGCAGAGGTAATTTTTCTTTATTCAGTGCATCAGCTGGCCATCCATGTCTCTCCAACAAAGAAAACGGCAATATGAAAAATTCCTATTATTACCTTTCTGCACAGCTAACGGGATTTCTTGAAGTTTCCAGATTGACCAAGAATCAATTTGCATGTTAATATTTTTCCTTCTTGATTTTTGTTGTTTTAAAGCTTCTTCAGCTTCTGCACGGTCAGTTTCTAGACTTTTAATCAGATAGATTGCCTCTGACAGCAATGTTTCCATTTCCTGCTTTAATTCTGGACACTTTTCATCTTAAAAGAGAAATACGTATTCACATTTGTTAATGAATCAGCCTATAAGCTAAATGGTGGGAACATAGGTACTATCTGAATTGCTATCTTTTTAATATTTACATGTTTAATAGAGAATTTTAGAAAAAATGAATTAGCCTTTTAAAGGCAGTTATCATAATACAATCATAACTTTGATTATAACCTTTGAAGATAAATTTAGAAATGAATAATTTATAAAATAATTAGAATAACTAAGTCTCAACCATTATCTTCATGTGTAATTTTTTTTTCTGAAGGGAAAAACACATGTTCTATTCACAGGCTGTATTACAGAGCTTTATTTTGAAATTATGCTTATGTTTCCCCCCATTCTTTGAGAAAAGCAAATCATGATGACTACGTCAGATAAATACTGAAAGTCCTCAAATGGTTCTAGAAAAAAGACACTTTATTCTTTATCTTATCAGATAATAACAACCCTAGTTAGCCTTGCCAGAAATTCATCACTGTTTCCAAATTCTATTCAGTTATAATACAAATGAGCTCCTTTAATAAGAAATATTTGTGTTCACTAAGAAAGACAGATATTGGTCCCATGTTGTGCGATATATACTTGTAAACAGTGGCTTCTGCCAAAATGCGACTTGACAAGAAGACATAAACAAACACCAAGTGTCAAGAAAGGCAAAGCCTCCAAAGAGCTGAAGCTGGAGGAAAAACCGTGAAACTGGATCAAGAAGAAAGGCAACTAACAGGCCTTTGTTTTGTTTTACTTCTGGACAATAAACACATTAATTTTCTGCCAGAAGGTAGTATTACACAGTGGTTATTAGTGCAAGCTTAGCAGTTACACAGTTTCTACTTCTAATCTAGTGGGCATGTCAAAGAAATTCAGCTTGTGCCTGTAAAGAATTCTTGAGAAACAGATTTCTCTATTGTAGTGCATCAAATTATATTCTCCTGGGCTGGTCTTTTACTTGGGTTCTATTTATTTGGTCTACTGTCTTCTTTTTTCAAATTCTACCATATTCTGGACACTTCACATTCTTAACTGTCTATTCTTTATGACAACCATATACTTTGAACACTGTATACTTCGGGCAACTTATGATCCATTCAAATTTTAGAACAAGATTTCAGTCTGAAACACATGAGGAAGTTAATGCCACTTAAAATTGAAGCACTGGATATATATGTTTTACCAAAGGTGACCATTATGTCTGTACAAGGTGTCTTTCATGTTTCTGTAATAGCAGTCTAAAATAAATGCTGCATGTACAATTTGGGGTAACTCCAATTCATTCTATTTAACATCTCTGTCAATTTTTTTCCCAGAATACCATCTCAACCAGTTTTACTATTTCATATTAAGTGAGAAACTATTGGCATTTTTTTGTTAGCATAAACAATTACAATAAATCTTTCTCACCCTGATGTTGTCTTATGTTTGAGAGTCAAATATACATGTTTATAATAAACATAATTGTAGTTAACTTAGCTTTTATTGTGACTATTAACACATTGATCCTTTCTCCTAGAATTTGTCATGTGAAAAATTAAGAAATAGTGAATGAGGTTTTCATCTTCATTATAAACATAAACAGTGAAAAGGAAAATAGTAAAAACAGAACCTCACTATGAATCACGGCTCTGAATAACAAAATATTTATGCTTCTCAAAAGTCCTGAGTTATTAGTTATCCTTCACTAGAAGGTGTTAAACAACTTTCTGTGGCAAGAGTAGGAGGAAGTGTTTAATATAATGTCAAGAATATATTCAAATATGTTGAAGATAATTTTAACACACATTTTATACCAGAATATAAATTATTTTACATTTTGTAAATTGTGACAAGAATATTAGTCTTAATTTATACAGATAGTAACGCTGTGATGTCCAATATGGTAGCCATGAACCACATGAAACTATTTACATTTAAACTTTGGTTAAAGTTAAACTTAAAAATTAAATTCTTCAGCCTCACTAGCTACATTTTAAGTGCTCAATTGCTGGATGTGCCTAGTAGCTACCCTGTTGGACAGCGAAGACATGGAACACTTCTACTACCACAGAAAGTTCTACTGGACAGCACTGAAATACAGTTAGCATCTTGAGAAGTGGGCAGGGATCATTATATACTCAGCACCTAGAGCAGTATATGGTATAAAACAGTAAAAATGTTTGTTGAATAAACATTTAATCAAATGATACAGAAGGTTCTCTATTAGACACTCATAAGAATGATAAAACTCTTCTTATATACAATTCTTGTGGAAGTTAGAAATTTATAAATAAAAGACCATGAGTTTTTAAATAATGCACTTATCTAATATGAGGTACAACTTTACCTCTCAATTCTGGTTTGACCTCTTTCACTACTGTAGCAACACTTTGATCTTCTTTCAGGTCTTTTGTGGAAGAAGTACTGTTCCTTTATAATGAGAAAGAAGTCACCAATTACTAAAGGAGGGCTGTACTTAAAGTTAGTAAAAAAAAAATTCAGGTGATGCTTTTACATTGAATTTTACATGTTAGTGATGAAACTTACTATACATGCAAATGCTACATATAGGAGATTAATATAGCAAAATTCTAATAGGTAATAGACTTTATATTCCAGGGTAATTAGAAAAGAAATTAAAAATTTGTTACACACAACTTGAAATTTCGTATTTTTAAAAACGAAATTCATCTTTTCTATAGACTGTTGCTATCAGAAAAAAGAGTTTATTGGAAATATTTCAAGAGCTATTTCTCTAATTTCAGTTTAGTAGTTTCTGAGGAACCAACATAAATGGTAAGGAGCAAAGTGTTATTTCACTTTTGAAGTTAATATGGTTTTAGAAAAATGTCCAAAATAAAATGTTGTATCTTTTCTAAAAAATCTTTCTAAGCTAAAGTTCTATATACTAAAAAAAAAAAAAATTCATTATCAATATTTCTCTGGTA
Source organism: Camelus dromedarius (assembly GCF_036321535.1). Lineage (NCBI taxonomy): Eukaryota > Metazoa > Chordata > Mammalia > Artiodactyla > Camelidae > Camelus > Camelus dromedarius. Next base: position 8,338,058 of record NC_087467.1, on the reverse strand, counting down.
CAATTCTTGGATCCCAGACAAATTTTCATTGTATTTTTTTAAGAAGTACTCTTCCTGTGATAAAAGTTGTAAGAAAACAGATACCAACAACAAAGCAGGGAAGTTTCACTTCATCCATGTGATACTGCGTATGAGAACATTCCAGTTTACAGTTGAATAATATTCCATTGCACAAACATACCACCCCTTATTTATCTATGAGTCCACTGACGGATCAGAGGTTTCCACCTTTTGGCTACGGTAAATAATGATGACATGGATATTTTCATTCAAGTTTTGGTTTGAATACCTGTTTTGAAGTTTTTTGCATATGGATGGGTCATATGGTAATCCTACATTTACCTTTCTGAGGAACCACCAAACCGTTTTTCACAGTGGTAGAATCATTTCACATTCCCACTAGCAATGTACCAGGGTTCCAACATTCAATAAAAGTGTCTGGATCGAGCTTCTTTGTCTTGTTCCTGATCTTAGACTGAAAATTTTCAGTCTATTATCATTAAATATAATGTCAGTCAAGGATTTCTCATAAATGTCCTTTTCCATGTTTTGGAGTTCCCTTCCAATCCTAGTTTTTTGAGCGTTTTCATCATGAAAATGTACTGGATTTTGCCACGTGTTTTCCACAGCAATTGAGATGTTCACATGGAATTCCCCCCCTCTTTATTACTATGATGTATTACAATGATTGTTTTTTGTATTTTGAACCACTCTTACGTTCCTAGGATAAATCTTACTTGGCCATGATATATAATTCTACTAATATGTTGCTGGATTCATGTTGCTAGTGTTTTGTTGAGAATGTTTGCATCTATATTCATAAATTCATTGATCTACACTTCCTTTTCTTGTGATTCCTTTATCTGGCTTTATCAGAGTAATGCTGACCACACAGAATGGGTTACAAAGTGTTCCCTTTTCTTCCGTTGTAAAAAAAAAAAAAAAAGTTTGAGAAGCACTAGTATTAATCTTTCTTTCAGTGTTTAGTAGAATTCACCAGTGAAGCCATCAGGTCCTGGGCTTTTTCTCTGGTAGGAGATTTTTCCTCCTGTTACTGATTTTTAATTTCACTGAACTGGATCAGAGAAATACTTTCTATGATTTTAATATTTTTAATCTTTTGAGATTTTTTAATGTGCTTTAACATATGATCTATCCTGAATAATGTTCAATGTGAATGTGAAAAGAATGTGTTATCTACTGTTGCTGGGTGGAGAGTACTATGTAAGTCAGTTAGGCCTACATGGTCTTAGTTCTGCTCAAGTCTAATTCTTTATTAATCTTTTTGGTGCTTTTATCTATTATTGGAAATGGAGGTATTGAATTCTCAAACTCTTAATATAGAACTGTCTACTTCTTTCATTTCTATCAGTTTATACTTCATACATTTTGAGGTTATGTTTTTAGGTATGTATATAATTTTTATATCTTCTTGATGGAGTGGGCCTTTTATCAAGATATCAAGTATTCTTTGTCCCTTGTAATATGTTTTGGTTTAAAGTCTATTCTGTATTTTATTAATTTAGACACTCAAAGTCTCTTTTGGTTATCATTTCCTGAAACATACTTTTCTTCCTTTCACTTTCAACCTACTTGTGTTTTTCGATCTCAAGTGAGTCTCTTATAAACAGCATACAGCTGGATAATGTATTCTTATCCATTCTACCACTACCTATCTTTTAATAGGAGAGTTTAATTCACTTTCATGAAAAGTAATTACTGACAAGAAAGAACTTACTTCTGTCATTTTGCTATTTTTATATTTTTTATATTTTCATTCTTTAATTTTTCCATAACTCTCTTCTTTAGTGATTAGTTAATTTTATTCTTTTAGTTTCCTTTGTATTGGATTTCTGTGTTTTTTTTATTAGAGTTTTTCTTAGTGGTTCTTTGAAGATTATAATTAACATCTTAACTTCAAAAAATTAAGTATGAATTAAAACCAATGTAGTTTCAATAGTATTAAAAATTCTGTTCCTTTACAGCTCTGCTTCCTCTCTTTATGTTGTCATTTTCACAAATTACACATTTATACATTGTATACTCATTAATATAGATTTATAGTTAATTTTATCCATTTAATTTTAATTAGATAGAAAAATAAAATACATACATAATAAAAATGCAATTATACTGACTTTTGTATTTATCTTTGTAGCTAACTTTACTGTTGTTATTTCTTCATATGTCTTCAAGTTACTGTCTAGTATGCTTTCATTTCTGCCTGAAGGGACTACCTGAAGGATTTCTGATAGAGCAGGTCTGATAGTGATGGAGCCCCCCAGGTTTTGCTTACTGGGGTGGGAGTAGCTTAATTTCTCCTTTATTTTTGAAGGACACTTTTTGCAAGACTCAAAATATTTGTTTGACAGGTTATTTTCTTCCAGCATTTTACATGTCATTCCACTGCCTTCTGTCCTCCATAATTTCCGATGAGAAATTGTTTATTTTATTGATGATCTCTTGTACATGATAAGTCACTTCTCTCTTGCCACTTTCAAAATACTATCTTTGATCCAGGCTTTCAACAATTTGACTATATTATGTCTTAGTGTGAATCTCTGAGTTTATCCTGCTTAGATTTCATTGAGTTTAGTGGAAGTACAGATTCATTTTTTCCATCAAATTTGAAGAGTTTTCAGCCAATATTTCTTACATCTTCTTTCTTTTTTCTCTCCCCTGTCAGTCACTCTTGTACTCCAATTATGGGTATATTTGTATTCTTGATGGTGTACCTTGGATCTAGTAGGCCCTGTTCATTTTTCTGCATTGTTTTACCTTTCTGTTCCTCAGCCTGAATAATCTCAATTGATCTATCTATATGTTCACTGATTCTTTCTTCTGCCTGCCCAAAGCTATTGATGAATTTCTCTAATTTTTCATTTCATTTATTTTACCTTTTAGCTCTGGAATGTCTATTTGGTTCTTTCTTATAATTCCTATCTCTTTATTGATATTCTATATGTGTTGAGATATTAGTTTCCTGGTTTTGTTTAGGTCTTTGCCCAACAAATGCAATGTCTGGGCTTCCTCAGGTCCAGTTTCTTTAATTTCTTTTTTTCTTTTTCCTTGTTAATGGGACAAATTTTCTTTCTTTCTTTGCTTCCCTCATAATTTTTGTAAAAAACTAAACATTTTATCCAGGCTGCTTGCAACTCTGCCTTTATCTTCACTCTTGCCTATGCAGATCCTAAAGGTCAGCCAGAGGTAAACGATTCGTTTCCTTGGTCTTTTCTGAGCATGTGTTTAGCACTGGTCATACGTGTGCCCTTTTTCATTCTCCAGTACATACGAGAGCTTTGAAAAACCCCATTCCCCCATGTATCTTTTTTCCCAGTATCTTTATTCCTAGGCATTTTAGTCGGTTTAATGCTTGTCCTGACTGTTAACCACAGCCTCAGACACTGGTGGCAAGTATACACCTTTAAATGCTTTAAGCAAACACTCCCTGGAAGTGGCTCCAGCTCTGTGATTGCTCTAAGTCAAGAAAAACAAAGACAAGCCTTTGTGCTGTTCCTTCAGGGAGTCATCAGACCGGTCAAAACATTGAACCATAATTCTTTGAGAATAAGGTCCATATTGTTCCTTCTGGCACTAGCAATGTGCACCACAAGTGCAGGCTGCTTGTTTCACGGCCACCACTAATCTAAGGGCTGGAAGATGGCAACTGGGCAATTTAAAATGTCACAGTCATTTCTTAACACAATGTAGCAGACTTTTTCTTCATTAACTTTTCCCCTGGTTGTTGTAAGTTTTGGACTAGATTCCAGATTTCTGCAAAAGTTGATTCTAACCAATTTTTGCCAACTTTACAGTTGTTTTGTGGCAGGACAGAGTTCTGGAGATCCCCATTCTGCCATTTTCAGTGATACCCTAATTCTTATATTTTTAAAAATAAATTTGAATATCTAATATTAAAATACGCTTCCAATTTCCTGTTCTCTCTCAATTAACTCATGTTACAGCAGATTAATCATCAAACTTTGAACATAAAAATACAAAAGAAGTATGAAAGGCTCTTACCATTCTTCCAAAGAAGTTTCAAACTGTCAAAATGAAAGATCTCAATAAAAATCAATTTTTCAACATCTCAAAAACAATATTAAACTTAGCTCACACTTATATTCACTAATAAAACTATTAATACTTTACATTCTCCATTATATTTTTATCAAATTATACTCTTTTGTTTCCACAACAGGTATAAATACTTATCCTACGCAGTCACAGTCCTGTTCTTTTATTATTATTCCCACATAATTGTTCTCACCTTTCATCTCCTTCTAAATTTTACCCTTTCAGCAAGGGTCAAACCAAATGCCATTTACTCCTAAAAGACTTTCCACACAATCAGAAGTACACTGTATCCACTGAATTTTAATATATTACCAAAGAGTAGAAAACACATAATTACATTTGAGTTCACAGATATTCAGTTTTTTTTATAGTGTTATCCCTCTTCTGGGCTATAAACTCATTGGTAGGAGTCATATCCTACAGATAAAGTCTAATAGTACAGTGGACTATAAAGAGCACAAATTAATAAAAACAGAAGGAGTATACAGTCAGAATGTTAGGGGTTTCACAGATAATCTCCAATTCAAGATTTTAAATTGGACAGACATGGTTACTTCTCCTCAATTCCCACATCATACTACAATTTCTGGGGAAAAAATATATATATGTCAATAAAATCACCAGAATACATATTTTTAAAGAATTCCTAGAAATAGAGCAATAAGATGAGACTGATGGTGAAAACAGAGCAAAGAAAAGTATAACTGAGAAGCAGAACAAGGGGAGAACATTTCAGGAGAGGTGAAAGCCTTCTCTGCTGAGCTCATGAAAAAGTCCAGGTATGTGAGACTAAGCAAGTGATAATCAAAGTAAACAACTGAAGGGCTGCCTGTGATGAGATGGGTCAGTCCGCTCTTGCTGCTTTCCATCTCAAGAATCCAGAATACATGGCAGAGTAGCTACCTTCTACTCACTGCCATGAGAGTAATTCTCTAACCACACTGGAGATCTGCCTAAGATGGAGAAGCTGCCTAAGAATGGAAGTTATGGTTCTAGAGAGAAACAAAACAGAGCTTATGTAACCTGCAAAATCTTACACAGATACAAACAGGTGATTGAAGAAAAACAAAAACAGATTTATCAATGAGTGAAAAGATTCTAAGGGGTTATAAACGCAAATATAAGCTTAGTAAGGCAAAAGCAAAGGCTCACAACTTTCTTGCCTAGGCATATTACCTCCTACTTACAAAGAGGCTGGCAAAAATTTTTTACATTCTGCATGAAAGCCTTTGATATAAGCAGACTCTGACAGCTGCTAAAAAGCAAACAAATATTAACAGCAACAATAAACAACAAGAGGTTATACCAACAACCAGTAATCAGTCTGGTCTATCATTTATAAATACGAGGACAAAAGAGTATCCAAATATTTGAGGAAAGGTTAGAGCATGAAAAATAAGAAAATTTATTTCAGATATAACAGAAATACCGGAATGAATAAAAGTGAGTAATAAATTCAAGGTATATATCTCTTTTCTCCACAATATTAAAAAATAGAAAAATAAAATTTAGTATAAGAATATTCTTCAAATATAAAATAGACTAAAAGAAGTAAAAGATTTCATTACTCATATATATAAGAATTTATTATAAAATTTACATTTCAAATGAATGGAGATAAACAAGTCAATGAATGTTATTAGGATAATCTGAATAATTAAAGATAAAGTATCATATCTGCCTCATGCAACAAATAAACTTCAGGTGGCTAAAGAAGCTTAATGTAAAAAAACTATTAGAAATAATTTAAAAATTAAAAATCTTAATATGAGAAAGAATTTTTAAAACAATACAAAAGTCCCAGAATTTGTCACATGACAAATTGGTCTACATACAAATGTCTCTATGAAAAACCTACCATAAATAAGTTTAAAAGCAGAAAAAGAATTTGCAACTAACACAAACATAAGGGATATCTATCAATATTTCTGTAAATACATAAAAAATAACAACACAATAAAAAAATTGGGGAAACTACATGAACAGCAGTTAACAGAAAAATTAATGCAAATGGGCAGAAAGGATAAGATGCTTTATTTATATGTGCCAATTGATCTATCTATACATTTATCTATAGCTATAGACATGCACACATAATTACACACTCACAGATATACATTAAATGAATATTGTATACACAAATATGTTACAAAACCAGTATTTCAGCATTAAGTTTCCATCAGTTTGCCCATCTTCCCAACTATCTCCTACTCATTCCTCTCCTCTAAACAGGTTACGGTATTTGTTACACTGCTGGAATTTTCTAGTGACAATAGTGTAAGAGACTCAAAGGAATCTAAAAAAATATGGACGTCTAGCCTCTAAAGAAGAACTAGGAGAAAATAAATTTCTATTATTTAAGCCACCAGGTCTGAGATGTTTTGTTATGGCAACATGAGAAGATTAATACAGGAAAAAGTCCAAGATAGTTAGTTGGGTATATTTCTTATAGAAATCAAAATACCTCTCCAAACCAAGAGCTCACAGAGTAAAGTGACAAGAACAACAAATTAGAAAACTATTCCCAGGAAGCAGAACTGAGTCCTAATCAAGAACCATTCTTCGGCCTCAGATGTGGTAGACTTATACCATGTGCCCTTATAAATTTCAAAATTTTATGCATTAGTAAATGCTATGTGCCTTTCATTCTTCCACTTTTGGAAATGAGAGTGTTTTTTGTGATGATTCTTACCCGCTTCACCATTATATGCTAAGTGTGCAGGAGCAGTATTTGACTTGTCATTTTAATTCACATATCTCTCGGTCAAAAGAAGCTGCACCCGAGAAATATCATCTGCACGGTATCCGTTGCAGAACATGTGACTATGGACCCTCTGCATGATATCATAATGGAATAAAACTTTTGGGGAGCTGGTGATCATAGTTTGCATTTGGATAGGTTATTCATCATGTTGCCAATGGATTAAGTAATAGATTGCTACATAAATGGTCCCCAAAGAATCATGTCTCCTGGTATCCACATCTGGCCTAATACTGTACTGGATTAACAGGGGGATTAATTATATGCTTTGCTTTGGCCAGTGGGGCTTCAGCAAACATAACACAAGCAAAGCTTTATTAAGCACTTGCCCATTGAGATTTGTCCTTTTAGAACATTCTCTCAGTCACTGGACATATGAGTGAGGCCATCTTTATCAGTATTCCCAGGTGAGGTAGCAGATGTGTGCATCCACATGATTGGCCCCAAGCAAGAACTAACAAAATTGCCCAGCTGATCCCAGAACAGATTGCTCAGTGGTAACCAAATAAATGCTTGTTCTAGACACAAAGTTATAGAGAGATATGTGTGTATGTATGCATGTGTGTGTGTGTGTGTGTGTGTGTGTGCACATGCACATGTAGCAACAGACAACAGAAAAAACAATGATTACTTTTCTGAAGATATTTCCATTAGAGTAATGGGGACCAAACCCAGATTGCAATGAATAAATGAGTAACTGGGTGGTGAGGAATCAGAGATACCAAATTTAAGCAGCTCTTTTCAGATGTTAAGTGCAATGGGAAGAGAAAAGAGAAGGGATGTATTTAAAAATATGTAAAGGATTTTTTAAGAGCTCTTGAAAACAGAAGAAATATCAAATATTTCTTTAAGTTTCAAACAAAATAGAATTAACAGAATGAAAGAACTCAAAGTATTTGGTCAAAAGGGTCAGATGATAAGGTTTCAGGATTAAAAACAGGTATGAAATGGTGTAAGCAAAGCCAAGTTTTCCAATTACAATTATAAGCATTGTAACAATCTTGCTACTTGGTCCTCAGAGCTGAGATACTCTCAGGAATAGATGACACAGTACAGTGGTGAATAGGATATTCTTAGATCTCAGACACACCTTGTCTGGATCCTGGCTCTGCCACTGACTGTATGATCTTGGAGGAAATCAACCTCCAGAATCATTTTCCTCATCCATAACTGGGGATAATGGGAGTTTCTACCTCACAAGGTTTCTACAAAGATTTAATAAAATCATGCACATTACATGTTTGATACAGTTTACGGTATATAGTAAACACTTAGTAAATATGAGCTTTATTATTGCTGTTATTGATGACGCTGTTATTGTTTCTGTACAATATATTCTTTATATTTTAAAGAATGATTTCTAAATACTTTCTCTCTATGCCATTCTTCTAAATCATGGTAGCATCTTAATGACTTATATTGATTAAATGAAGAGGAAATTCTCATTTCAGTAGAGATCAATCCAAATTAAATAAAGCTATCTATAGGCAGTCTAGGAGAATAAACTAGAACAAAAATAAAACAAATTTTATTTGTATTGGAAATTATCCAGGCAATTATTTCTATCATTTTGCAGTGTTTTCTCATTCTTTGCAAAAATGAAATATATAGAAAATGATCACAGTAACTACTCTAAAGAATTTCCTTTTCAAGGTTCAGAATTACAGTTAAACTTCCAAGAGTGGATGGACAAATTTATGGCAGTTGCCTCTCTGTGAATCACAAGCTCTACGTGTTCATTCTGACTGCAAAGGAAACCACTGTGATATGATGGACAAGCAAACTAGAACTAGGCTTATCCAAAAAAGACTGACCTTTCACTGATCAAATACATTCCATACCCAAAGTATATGACAGTTTTACAATTACTTACAGAGCTTTATCTAATAAAAGAAACAAGTATCATCCCAGAAGGAAACCCCACACCCGTCAGCAGTCACCCTGGGCCTTAGGAAACCACCTGTATGTCTCTATAGACTTGCCTCCTTTAGGCAATCACATTAATAGGATCCTATAACATGCGGTCTTTTGTGATTATAGTAATAGTTCCACAACTCTGTAAATACACTAAAACCACTGAATTATACACTTTAAATGGAAAACTTTATGACATGTAAATTATTTCAATAAAACTATTTTGAAAAATCAAGCAGTTTGTAAAGAAACACAGTCAACAATGTATGCAAAAGTGAAACTGTTGAGAATTAAGAGAGGAAAAACTAAAGGGCACTGACTTCTTTCTCCCTGACCTTGATCCCACCCCAATTCCATCATAAATGCACTTCTTGCAGTCTCAAAGAAAAATCCAACTTTGTTGGGAGGAAATGTCACTGTGGATTGAATAAAGTCAAGGTCAACAGCATTATTTCAACTATACTTTCATATTTGGGGGCCTCAGCAGGAGAAATTTAAATGAACCTCTACTTGGGCAAACACTCTCTTCTCTTTGCTGGCTGCTGGACCCTTCATGTAATGGGCTTAGGCGTCAGATGGAACTCAGTTCAAATTCCATCTCTAATGCTTACTATCTGTGGGATGTGTAAACTACCTGACTTTCTAAGTCTTAGAACTTTCACCAGTAAACTAGGATTCCTATATAGGACAAATACAAAAGTATAAATTTGTTAAGTAGCTAGAAAATAGCAGATGTTTGGTAATGGTAGCTTTCACTATATTGAGTGGAGAGGTGCCTCAAATGTATCTTTCCAAGTTCTGCTTCAGGTCCTTATTTATTTTTTCATTCAACAGACATTTATTGAGTGTCTACTATGTCTCAGGCACTGAGCTAGGCACCAGAGACAGCACTAAACAAGTAGCCCTGGTGCCTGTCCTCCTCGAGATTTTCTCTTTATTCAGCTCACTCATTTATATAATATATATATGCAAGAAAGGCTATTTTTTCAGTGTTCCTGAAGATAAACTGTAAAATATCTTAGCTTATTCTGTGAACTATTTTATCTAAGGTAATCTTTTAGCTGGTCCATCATCTACAGTGTTTAACAGTTCATTAACTGCTCAGAATCTCCAGTAGGACTGAGTAAAGAACATGAGCTTTGATAAGAGACAGAGTGTATTCAAATCCCAATTCTGTCTTGTAACCTTCAACAAGGTTCTCAACTATTTTAAATGATTCCCCACTTACCAATTAGATGTAACAATAACCATTCAACAAAAGTTTTGTGCTGTTATAATGGTTTATAACAGCTTTCACAGTGCAGCTATTATAATTATAGCTATTATAATTGTTTATTAACAAACACCCATGAATCTATTTTCATCATTTTAACAACATACACAGTTGTTAATTAAACCACATGTGAAGTGCATAGCATATCATATCAATTAATATTAATTAATACTAATTCTCTTCTATCTACTTAACATACTCTTCAAGGCCCAGGCCACCATTAGACCCGTGACCTGCAAAAGCATTTTGTGAAGTGTGTTCTGATTTGGGGGAACAAAGAGTCAACGGAGATAATAAAATACTAACACAGAATGATATAAATAATATTATAGAAATAACAATAGCTAATGTACATTGAGTGTGTATTGTATGCTAGTGCATATCTAACATAATATCATTATCTCCTTTACCATCTGAGGTCACAGAACACGTGGCTCTAAAGGCTGTGACCTTAAAAAAAAATAAAAATAAAAATAAAGGCTGTGATCTTAAAGACTGCACCCTAATGCTTTTAGAAGGAGACAGTACCCTAGATCAAGCATGGTGAGGCGCCATCAGAACTTTCTCAGAGCCAGATCCAAACTTATCTTCCTGTGTGGGCTGTGAAATAATTGTGCATTAATTGCTTAGAAACACAATGTTAATAATAAAAGGTATGAGAAGGTTTTTATCATTCCTACACCATCCTTTGAAAATAATTATTTCAAGTTTGAACTCCCTTCAGAATAACAAAGGCAAACCTCAACGGTAAAAAGACAAAGAAAGAATCATTATATTATCTTTTAACAGACCTATTAAATATGTCTTTAGAACAACATAACTCGTTAAAAAGTGCATTCTGTCCTTTTAGACATCAATTTACTCATCTAATCATCTAATCAGTTTAGTGTCCCCCCAAAAAATGTAAATACTATTCAATTTACTAGTCAAGATTGGCTTATGGAAATTACTACTTAGTAATTTGGATAAATTATTACTTAGTAATTTGGATAAAGAACAAACAAGTAGGGAAAAAAATCTATTTAGTAAGGTCGTTTCACCCTTCTGAAGTGACACTATCAAAAACATGTCCAGATTAGTAAATTATGCAACTGAGCAAAGATTCTATAAATGATTCCAAGAATCATTAGAAAAATAACTCCCTGTGTTCTTTAAGTAACAGACCCTGATGCGCTCTACAGAGCTTACAGAAAATGTCAGCATTTTAACTGTCACTTACCTGTCTCAAATGTTCCTGTATTTTAGACTCCACATCTTCAATGTGTGAAATTATTTTGTTGACACATGGTGCTGGGATATTTACTAAAGCACAGCTTTGACGTCGGCATGGGTAGCCAAAGTAAATGCCTTTATTCACCCCTACAGATAAGGAAGACAGAGGACATCAGCTCGCAGTTATATACAGAACAGTAAACACTGTTATACAGAATATGTAAAAAGTATTCTGATTCATTAATATTAATACTCAAACTTTCTGTGATAAACAGATTGGTAAAATTGTCAGAGAATTATAGATTGAACCTCCAAATAATTGAAGAGCTACAATAAAATAATCATTTATGACTTACAATGTAAGAGATAAAAATAAACCTAGGAAGCAAGAATAAAACTTCAAGCAAAGTTAAAAAGTTAAAGTGTTCCATAGCATCATGAATTAAACACTGAAAAAGAAAAAAGGTAGAAAACCAGTTAATCCATCTGTTTCTAAATAGATCCTGAATCACTTAAAAACTGACTTTGAAATATATTTTAAATTCTCCCTTCAAAGAGACTCCACATCTTCCAGTGTAAATAATATCCAACTACTCATGCACTGAAGAGTTCTTCCTTAAATCCAGCATGGTTTCTCTTGCTGAAAAAAATAAAAGCAGGTCCCCATCATCCTCATAATAACCTCATTTTCCACCTTCCATTTTTGAAAATTGGAGTCTCATGCGAAGAGTGATTGATGGTCTCACTATGGCATTCAAGTTGTACTCATCATAAAATCCACTCAGTCTGATGTGCCTCAGTGATTCTAATCCTGGCATGTCCCGAATCAACTGAAGGTTGCAGGAGCACAGCAAAGTTGTCCATGAAACTCTACCAAAGTGCTTACTTGCAGTCCCTTTGCCTCTAAGGACTCTACTGGGCTGGGTTATAGCTGCAATCACTGATCTAAATGCAAGACACAAAATAAGCTCAGTGCCTCAATGAGAACAGTCTGATGTCCTCATTTCAGCTGACCTTGAGGACCACAGAAGTAATACTGGTGCCTCCAGACTGACTTTTGTTTCAATGTCAACACATAGAGGTGGTAAATATTTCAGATATCTTCATTTTAATTGTAATCTCTTAAATATCTTTTAAGTGAAATCTCATAATATTCTCCTCCAAAAACACAATCTCTGTCAAAATTACATATTTATTTCATTTACAAATGTTTTTACTCTATCCCATATATAGAATAACAGTCCACATAGAGAAATATGTATACATGTACATATATTTTAACATTTTTGAGCACCTAAAAATATGTGCCAAACATGGGACTATGCTAAGTACTTCTGATGCCACATTTTATTTAATCCTTACAAAAATCTCATGAAATGGGATTATTACTTTGATTTCATATATGAGGAAATCAAAGCTTGGAGAAGTTATATAAAGTGGCCCATTCCACAGAGCTGTTAGATGGGAGATCTGAGACTTGAACTCCCTGGCTTTGGAGTGTAAGAAATACCATGAAGGTTGTTTTTATATTTTTTTAAAATGTGACAAAATAAAGAGAAGCAGTTTTAAAAATATATTTCAGGGCATTTCAAAAGTTTCACATATCACTTGTTCTTGAAATTTGAATGCTCCTTCGAAACATCAGTGCTGATAATTGAACACATGTTTGTTTTGACCACAGTGAACACACATACTTGGTGTGACTATTTTCTGTGTTATATCCCCTCTTTCCTTTTTAGTTCACACACAGATGAAAGTATATTTTCATCTCTGTAACAGTCAAAGGACCAAAAAATAAGCTGTTAAAAATTAAATACGATCTCCTATCCAAATACCCTGATAAGGGCATGTTGCCCTTCCCTCCTGAAATAAGATTTTACTATTCATTTAACAATCAGGCAGTCCTCCTTATACTCAGAGTACTTGCTTTGCTTCATTAAGTCTGGAGAAAATAAGGACAGCAATAACTCATTTAATATTTTTCCACATGTGCCAGTCTCAACCTACTAGGTGAATATTAACTTCATAGCACCTCTATGGTATAGGATTAACATTTTACATACGGTAAAGTGAGTAAAATGAAATACTGTGAAGTCAAATTTTGCACCAGAAGTCTTCAAAAGCAGCACAAGAGAGAACCAGAATTCAGAAGTTCTTATTACTCTTTGATTCTAATGTATGCACAGTGTAAGTTAAACCTTTCCTTTCCTTTTCTTTCTATTTTACTCAGATTAAAGATACACCTAGAGCACTAAACTAGGTGTCTATGATCATTCATTTTTTGACTTGACTGGTAACTGTGATTCTTAAGCTAACACTGCTCAGTGTCTAACTTCAGATTTCTCACTTAATAAATGAACGAGTTGGTAAGGTTTTATATAAGATCATTTTCACCTAAACTGTCACGATACAATGAATTTATGGTTTTAGTCAAACAAGCTCTTCCTTGTGAAGCCTGTGCACAAATGATCAGGGTGAGTATTTAATGAATTAAGCTCAGGGAGGACTCTCATTCTCTCTAAAACTCTGCCCAACTCCAACTTCCTTGCCCAGAATCAATGCATAAGAGGAAATCTCCCTGGACCTCAGCCAGAGTTGAGGTTTGTTGAGACTGCCACATGGAACTTCCATTTGAGAAAAAACACGGACAGCTTGATTGTGTGGGCAAATGATGGTTTATGTTCATTAACTGTCAACTCTCTTGCTCTCTAATTTGATCCTTATGTAATTTATTCACCCAGCCCCAATAATTTAAGATTTTATCACTGCTATCCTTTCTTCTCTTCTGTTTTTAATACATACTTCCTTTACATCCCAATTATTGTATCAACCCTTTATCTGAACTCAGCACTCTGAGTAAAAACTTATCTGAACACAAATTTTTTTTTCACATTCAATTAGCCCTTTTAATATCTTGATTTTCTTTCCAAAATGTAAAATAAATTAGTGCTCTTGAGTTTAGAAATAACTTTTTCTTCTTTCAAAGCCTCTGTGTGATGAACAGAAGGTATCTTTAACTTTTTTATGAAAAATAAAGCTTTTTTTAGTTTTGTTATACACTAGAGGTGGGGAAGGGCAGGAGGGAGACCTTCCCGAGTGAAAAACGAATGTGTAGATATACTGATAGAAATTATCCAATCTCAAGAACAGAAAAATGAAGGAAAAAGAACAGATCCTCAAGGAATTGTAGTACAAAAATAAAACAGTCCAACACATGTGACGTTGAGGTTCTGGAAGGAGAAGGGAGTAAAATTTGGAGTGAAAAAATCTGCAGAAATAATGGCCCAAATTTTCAAAATTTGATGAAAAACACTGACTCACACATCCAAGAAGCTCAACAAATATCACATTATTAAAATATAAAGAGAACTATGTCTAGGAACATCATACTCAAATTGCTGAAAACCAATTAACAATGAAGAAATCTTTAAAGTAACCAGATAACAAAAGGACAGATTACATACAGGGGACATGAATATGAGTAACTGCTACATTTCTCATCAGAAACAATACAGGCCAGAACATAATAGAAAAATATCTTTAAAATACAGGCAGGCTGGCAGGAAAGAAGGAAGGAAGGGAGAGAAGGAAGGAGAAACATTAAAGAAAACAATAAATTCGACTTTGTCAAAACCAAAACATTCAGCTTGCCTCAAAAAGATATTACAATAAATGAAAAGACAGGCAAGAGAACAGGAGGAAATAGATGTATACCCAACAAAAGACTTGTATCTAAAATGAATAAAGAAAATCTACAACTTACTATATAGGAAAACCAAATAAAAAAATGAGTGTAAGAGTTGGATTCTTCCAAAAAGTCAATATATAAATGACTAATAAGCATGTAAAAAGATGCTCAGTATCATTAATCATCAGAAAAATGAAATTTAATTCACAGTGCAGTACCACTTCACAATCACTAAAATGCCTAAAATGTAAAAGTTTCACCATGCGAATATTAGTAAGGATACAGAACAACTGTAACACATACACTGGTGGAAATGTAAATTACTCTCAGCAAATAGCCTGGTAGTTTCTTATAAAAGTTAAGCATATACTTACTATGTGCCTCAACATTCCACTTCTCTGTGTTTACCCAAGGTAAAAAAAAAAAAAAGTCAATAAAAAGACTTATATGCAAATATTCATAAAAGCTTTATTTATAACAGCCCAAAAATAGAAAGTCCCATATTTCCATCAACGGTTGAATAGATAAACTAAACAGTACTCAAACGAGGGAGTACTACTGAGCAATAAAACAAACAAACCACTAATGCATTCAACAACATAGATGAATCTCACAGACCTCTTTCTGAGTTTTTGAAAGAAACTGGACACAAAAGAGCACAAATAGAATGATTCCATTTATTTAAACTTCTAAAATGGTAAAACTAAAATCGTATCAGTGGATATGAGGGATGGGGTGAGGTGATACTGACTACAAAGGACATGAATGAGCTTTCTGAAAAGATGGGAGTTTCTACATCCTATTTAAGATGGTAGTTAAACAGATGTGTACATTGTCAAAAGTCATTGACCTATATACTTAAAATGACGGGACATTATTGTACTTAAATTTTATCTCAACAAATTTGTTTTACAAAAAGACCACCAAGCATTCCCTAGTGAAAGAACTCAATAACCTCGTATCATTCTCCATCTCTTTTAACTCTTCATACAAAACATAGTAGAAAATACTTCCTTGAAATGTTCTTCTTTAATAGTTTTCTTTTACTTCTTCATTGCCTATTTCTCCTCATAGTCCTAAATCATGGCTACTTACTAAGAAATCATCTATTCCCTTTATACTCTCTCCCTTAATCATCTCCTCTGAGTACCTGATTCCCAACTAAACATCTTTAAACTTAACATTATCCTAAACTTCTTGCCAAATGTACAAATCTTCCAAAAATCTATCTTTTCTAGAGCCCAATCGTAGCACTGAATGTAGAGAAAGGAAGGGTGGATTTGCTGGATCCCATGCAGTATAAAAAGCAAGAGAATTAAATTAGAATGTACCCTTTGAGAAATTGATATACCACAAACAAGGAAATACAGAAATGCATGATATATAGTAAACTGAAATGCCAAAGCAAGGAAGAAGGCTACAGAGGAAAATGCACACCTTTCTATGATCAGATATAGAGCTGGAAAAGATACAGGAGACATACAGAAGGAACTCCAAGATGGGAAAGATCTGACACATTCCAAGTGGTGAGAATGGTGCCTAGCACAGAGTCCATAATCAGGAACTACGTGGTAAATAAAATAATGATAAGAGAGTAAAGATACAGCAAGGTAAAACTTTTGGTTACAGGCCCCTCTCCAATATATCTGGTATTAAATATTTGGACTTTGTCAAGAACAGCAAGCCAGAGGTAGTCTTAAAAGGAACACACCCACTCACAGGATTTCTAAAATAATACTCATCTTCATTCCACTCAACCTCTTTTCCTTCCTTACTTCTCTGTTCCCATTATCAAAGTCTGCAATACTTAAATTGTCCTTGGATAGTCTTTTCAAGTTTCTATATCAATATACATAGTCAGTTTACCAAATCTTACAATTCCTTTGTAATGACTCTTTAATTCCTATCTTTCAGACCCACTGATCCTTCATAGATCAGATACTTATTACCTTAAACCCAGACTATACTGATAAGATAAGCAATTTTGTAAAATTCATCAACAGAAACCTCAATTAGAATTGGGAGACCAGAAGGGAGTGTCTTCATGCCCTTCAATGATAGCAGAGCCCAAAAGGAAAAAGAAAGACTCTTCTCTTCCTGGCAAGGATTCAGCCAATGAAAAGCCATGGACTTTGTTTACTACAGCCCTCCTGACTTCCTTTTTCTTCAGTCAAAGTGTTCTCCTTCCCTTGCCTCAGGTAACTTGCACATGGCTTACCATGGTTGCAGACCCCAAATGTGCTGATCCCAAGTAAACCCATCTTTTCTGGAGAAATATGCAGTAGTGTATTTGTTTCAGGTCAATGGTCTCCATATTTCCTCCTATAACCAAATAATTCTGCACAGCACACTCAGACTCATACTTCCAAGCAAAGGATTTGGTTATGTAACATCTCTAATCATATATAGATATAGATATAGATATAGATAGATATATGTATAGGACCAGAGACTGAGCAATAATAAAGTTCATGTTTTTTGAGCCTGAAATTCAAAATGCTTCTTGACTGCATCTCAATTATTTCTACTTTATTTTAACCAATTATCTTTACATTTCTGAATCTTTCCTATGCTGTAGTCAAAGTAATCTTTTTTTCCCATATTTTGTGTCATTTCATCATTGTTATCTGACTCATTCTGTTCTTGCTTAAATTCTTTCCTCACTTTTCATACATAAATGCATCCGTCAAGATTCAGTTCAAATCTGTCCTTACCCATTAACAATTCTTTAAATCCTTAGAGAT
The DNA here is from genome assembly GCF_036321535.1 of Camelus dromedarius. NCBI lineage: Eukaryota > Metazoa > Chordata > Mammalia > Artiodactyla > Camelidae > Camelus > Camelus dromedarius. The sequence goes on along the minus strand of NC_087467.1, from coordinate 8,320,389 downwards.
CATACAAGTTGAGGGTACTCAAAACACGTAAATACTTCTTGCCCACAGTATTCATTTCTCATATTCTGCTGTGATACTGTGATTTAGAATAGTCAATATATATTTGGTCTTCATCTGTTTCTGGCACAGAGCTCCTAAAACCCTTGTAACTTCAATGGTGTCCTTTGTTATGTTAATGAGGTGACTTTTGGACGCCCCATCCCCCCCCTCCACTTAAGAATGGAGGCTGACTGCCTGGAGAACCAACCATGGGATTAGACAGTAGGAACTTTCAGTCCCACCCTAGACCTCCGGGGAGGAAAGAAGGGTTGGACCTTGAATTAATCAACAGCCAAAGGCCAATGATTCAATCAATCTTGCCTATGTAATGAGGACTCCATAAAAATCCAAGAGGACAGGGTTCGGAGAGCTTCTAAGTTGATGAACACATGGAGATTTGGGGAAACCAGCAAGTTCAGAGAGGACATGGAAGCTCTGTGCCCTTTCCCCATTTCTTGTATTATGTATATCTTCCATTTGGCTGTTCCTGACCTATATCCTTTTATAATAAAACAAGAATCTAGTAAGCAAAATGTTTCTCTGAGTTCTGTGAGTCACTATGGTACATTAATCAAACCCAAGGTGTGGTGTAAACTGGAACTACCAATCTTTAGCAGTTGGTCAAAATCCCAGGTGATAAACTGGGCTTTCCCACTGGCATCTGAAGTGGGGTGAGGGGTAGTCTTGTAGGACTATGTCCTTAACCTAGAGGATCTGATGCAATCTCTAGGTAGATGGTGTCAGGATTGAGTTGAATTGTAGAATACCCAACTAGTGTCCAAGAACAGTCTGGTGGTGGGGAAACTCCATGGCCATATATTAGAATTGGGTACAGAGCCTTTTAAATACCTTGTGTCATCTTTGCTGTTACTCTATATAACCATTTTTTTTCTTTTGTGTTGTACTAATTGGCGTATAGTTATATTTTATTTGGCTTGCAAGATTATATACTCCTCATAAGGATCATTTCTTAAATATCTTTGCACCCTAATAGCACACATATCTTCCAGTGTCCTAAATTAACTGGTTCACAAATCAATAATTTGATATTTTAAAAAATTAGTCCAAAACTAACAATGGCCCATAACTAACTATGAACAATAAACTCTAAGCCAGGACATTAAAATTCTATACAAGATTTCTACTGAACAGAAATAGATAAATAATCAGAATGGTAACTTAACTCAATTGTATCATGTCAAACACAATCTCCAGAGCAAAAATGTACCAAAATGAAGATTAAGTTTTTTGATAAACATAGAGTTCTCCACCAGAATGAGCTGAGAGAAATCAAGTTCTCCACCAAAATGAGCTGAGAAAAATCAAGTATGAACCCTTATACATAAAACATACATTTCATCATCTCTTCACATATGATATCAGAAACACTTTCAGAGCTAACATTTTATGAATTCTCAATGAGTAATTTTTAATTCTGGATTTCACAACCAAAAAAAATTAGTCCTTATTCTTCTTCTTCTAGGAACACATCCTCAATGAACTAAAATGTTTTTAGCACCTGCCAGTCCTGGCATGAAGGATAAAGAAAATGTTTATTTTAAAACCTCACACATTTATGAAATTGTAAACAATTCTTATAAACCAAATTACAATTAACAATATATTATTAATAAAATGTATTACAATTTGTATTCTTAACATTACATACCTTTACTCTGTTAACTATTAGTGATATTTAGGATTTCTTTTTAATAAAAATATAACATTGGTATCACAAACGAGCATATATAAATATAGCTTACATAGGTTACTATACAATTTAGATGCAGCCCTCACCTTCAGTATTTGTCATTTTATTTTCTTGAGAAACCTCAACAGCTTCCTTAGGGGCACCAAATCGAACCAAAGCTTGTGATGTGGCATTGTCTTTTTAAAAGAAAACAAAAATTTCAGGGAACAATTAATATACATATTTAAATAAGCAAAATAATGTACAAAACTATGTTGCAAAAGTGTTGTCCTTAAAAAGCAACTATAGTATTGATATTAAACAAAAGCTATGGTAGAATCCCTCTAGATATTTCTTGTGTTCTTCAATTGGCTTAACACTCACAAGAAGGTATACAAAATATCATGTACCTCTTAAAAACAAACAGAAAGACCATGCATACTGACTTCACCAAAATGGTATGGTAGGAGACCCCAGCCTCTGGACACCATCAAAGATCAACAATTAGACAGCTATCTACAAACAAAATTAGCTCTGGGAGAGTGCAGGAGTCCACTTAAGAAATTTCAACAATATAGTGGAACAAAAAACCTGAGAATAACCACACACAAAAGAGGCAAGGAAAACAGTTTCATTTTGCCTGCATCCCCTAAGCCGACACTGCTCAGTGCCAAGAGGGAACTCTGCCTTGAAATAGTTCTCGTCACTGGAAAAGGGTGAGCAACCAGCTTCCTTACCCTTTTCGGGAACTCACAAAGGACTCACTTTGGTTCACCCCACCCACAGACCAGCAAAGCTGAGAAGTAGACAGATGGCTTGGAATAAGGAAGAACGGCAGAAGCTCTCAGTACCCGCCCTGCAGCAGCAGTGCCTGTGCTTCCCAGTGGCCTGCTCTGCACAGGACCCTAGAGGCTTTGCTGGCAAAGTCGTCCTTCAGACATGAGGGAGAAAGTAAGAGGTTCCCAGGCAAATAAGAGCTGAGGGAGGTGATCATCATTTGATTTGCCTGACAAGAAATGCTGAAAGGAGTTCCTCTAGTTAAAATAACACTAATTAGTAAAACAAAAACAATAACACTAATTAGTAGAAACAAAAACATAAAGATGAGTATATGGTCAAATTCAGAATACTCCAATACTATAGTGGTGTATTAATCACTTAACTCTAGTTAATGGTTAAAGGACAGAAGTACTAAAATAGCTATAGCTGCAATAATTTATTAAAGAATACAAAATATAAAAAGATGTAAATTGTGACATCAAAAACACAGAATGTGAGGGGAGTTGTAAGAGGGAAGAGTTTTTGCACGTGATTGAAGCTAAGTTGTTATCAGTTCAAGATAGACTATTTTATCATAAAATATTTCATTTAAGCCTCACAATAACCACAAAGCAAAAACCTATAGTAGATACACAAAAGAAACAAAGAAGGGAATCCGAGTACAGCACTATGAAAAATCATCAATTCAAAAAGAAAGACAGAAAGAGAGGAAGAAATAAATAAAGGAACCACAAAGAGGCAGAAAACAATCAACAAGATGCCACCAGGAAGTCCTCACCTATCAATAATCACTTCAAAATGGAAATAAATGAAATTCTCCAATCAAAAAGCACAGAGTGGTTGAGTGGATAAAAAAACAAGACCCAACTATATGTGTGCTACTACAAGAGACTAATTTCACCTTTAAAGGCACATATAGGCTCAAAATGAAGGGATGGAAAAAGATATTCCACACAAGTGGAAATCAAAAGAGATCATAGGTAGCTGATCTCATATATATCTTATGACATCATATATACTTATGTCATGCAAAACAATCCCACTTACAACAGCATAAAAAGAATAAAATGCTTAGGGATAAAGTTAACCAAGGAAGTGAAAGATCTATATGCCAAAAACTGTAAGATATTGATGAAAGAAATTATAGAACACAAATAAATGGAAAGATCACATGTTCATGGCTGAAAAGAGTAAATATTGTTAAAATGTCCATTCAAATCAAAATTTATCACAATTCCAATGGCATTTCTCATGGATTTTTTTTAAATCCTAAAATTCATTTGGAACTTCAAAAGAGTCATAATAGCCAAAGCAATTTTAAGAAAGAAGAATAAAGATGGAGGCGTCACACTTCCTTATTTCAAACTATATAAAGAGCTATAATGAACAAAACAGTAAGGTACTGGCATGAAAACAGACACACAGATCACTAGAATAAAATAGAGAATCCAGAAATAAACCCATGTATTAGTGATTAACTAATATTTGATAAGGAAGCCAAGACTACTCAATACAGAAAGAATAATATCTTCAATAAATAGTGGGAGGAAAACTGGATATTCACATACAAAATACTAAACTGAACCTCTATGTCACATCACTCACAAAACTTAACTTGAAATGGATTAAAAGCTTAAAAGTAGGACTTGAAATCATAAACCTTCTAAAAGAAAACATAGGGAAAAAGCTCCTTGAAATGGGTCTTGTAAGGATCTTTCAGATACAACCCCAAAAGCATAACCAACTAAAACAAAAATCAACAAGAGAGACTACATCAAGCTAAAAGTTTCTGCACAGCAAAAGAAACAATTAACATAATGAAAAGGCAACCTATAGAGTGAGAGAAAATATTTGCAAACCATCTATCTGGTAAGGGTATATTAACATCCAAATATATAAGGAATCGACAACTTGACAGCATTAAAACAAATAATCTGATTTAAAAATGGATAAAGGAACTGAGTGGTCATTTTTCCCAAGAACATACAAATGGCAAATACGTAAATGAAAAGATACTCAAATCATTAATCATCAGGGAAATGCAAGTCAAAACCACAATGAAATATCACCACATATCTGTTAGAATGGCTATTATAAAAAAGACAAGAGATAACAAATGTTGGTGAGGATGTGAAGAAAAGCAAATCCTTGGGCACTGCTCATGTGAATATAAATTTCTACAACCACTATGGACAGCAGTATGGAGGGTCTTCAAAACTTAAAAATAAAAACGTCATGTAATCTAGCAATCCCTTTTCTGGGTTTTTATAGAAAGAGATGAAATCACTATCTCAAAGAGGTATCTGCACTGCCTTGTTCACTGCAGCGTTAGTCACAATAGCTTAGACACGGAAACAACTTAATATCCATCTACAGCAAAAGGATAAAGAAAATGTGATATACATATACATACACACACACAATTAAATATGTTAAGCCTAAAAAGGAAGGAAAGCCTTCCATTTGCAAGATGGAGGAAACTTGAGGGCATTACACTAAGTGAAATAAGTCAAAGAAAGATAAATACTATGTAACCTCTTATATGGTATCTAAAACAGCCTAACTCGTAGAAGCAGAGTACAACAGTAGTTGGCACCATCTTGGGGAGTGGGGAAAAGGGAAGACGTTGGTCAAAAGGAACAAGCTTCCAGCTATAAGAGGAATACGTTCTGGGGACCTGATGTACAGCATGGTGACTATAGTTAATTGTACTGTATTATATACTTGAAAACTGCAATGAGAGTAGATTTTAAATGTTCTTACCATAACTACAGTAACAAAATGGTAATTATGTCAAGTGAAGGTTGTATTCAATAACCTTACCGTGGTCAACACTTCACAACATATACACATATGAAATCAGATTGTACATGCTGGGGAAGGGTATAGCTCAGTGGCAGAGTGTGTGCTTAGCATACACAAGGTCCTGGGTTCAATCCCCAGTACCTCCATTTAAAAAATGAATAAATAAATACAAATAAATAAACCTAATTATCTCCCTCTAAACGATCATGTTATAACTGACACAGTGTTATATATCAATTACATCTCAATAAAGCTGGAAAAACAACAAATAAATACATAAATGCAAACAGCAAACACATAAATCATTATGTGCCAATACAGAAAGTAGTCCAAGGTACACTGAGAAAAATAGCAAGATATATATTTATGTGTAAGTTTTGTCATCACTTTTTGTTTTTTAGAAAGAGACATAGACTCTGACAGATACTTGCAGTTGCATATATAAGTCCACAGATCAAGAAACTAAGAAAGGAGAGGAATGTAGAGACAGAAGGGAAATTTTATATTTCATTTTATAATCTCTGAAGTGTTTAAAATTTTTCAAACAGAAGAATCTATTATTATGTGTTTGATGGTTCCTTATAAAGTTAAATCTATTTATGCTACAATGCAGTAATTTCACTCCAAAGCTTTTACCCAAGATAATTAAAGTATAGGTCCAAGAACTTGTGATAGCTTCAACCATAACAGCAGAAACTGAAAATCTGAATGTCTATCACAAGAAAAACAAATTTTTAAAAATATTGAGTAATCATGCAATAGTATAATGCTGAGCAGTAAAAAAGAATGAGCTACTAATACATGGAGTAACATTGGTGAAACTCAAAAGTAAATAGAGCAAAAATAATCAGAAAAAATGGATATTGTATAATTCCATTATTATGAGGTTCAAAAAAAGACAAAACTAAACTCTTACAATAGATATCAAAATAGTGATTCCCTACGGTAGGTGAGAAAATTTCTGGAGGTGATAAAAATATCTTCTATCTAAAATAGAGTGACAGCCCTATATTTATCATATACATATTTATTAAAATGCATTAAATTCTTAATAATTAATTAGTTATAAAATCTTTTCAACTACACTAGCACTCTTCAAATTGTGTTCAAAAATACATAATCCAGTGATATTCTAATAAGTATATAAAGAAAAGGGATTCTATGATCAAATAATCAATGTATGGTTTAAGGAGGTATCTTCATTGCAGGACTTTTTGGGGCTTTCCATATGTAAATGTTTATCAAAAAATTCCAAAAATAAAATGAATGTTATAGAATTTCCAAATTGTATTTTACCTCATAATCATTTTTTTCCTGAAGCATATCTTACAATTTATATTCAGCAGGACACTCTCTGAGGAATATATCCTAAAGCATATTACCCTCCAAATCTGGGAGGAAACAGAATTCAGGAGGGGATTAAAACTGTTAAATTTCACAAACCCCCCAAAATTTCTCTCATATAAATGTGATTCAATATAAAATATTGGTGTATAGTACTCACATTTCTTGGAACGGCAGGATAAGTTTATCAAATCATTTTTTCCACTGAAAATAATTTAAAACACATGACATATCATGATATATCATGTCTTTTAAAACATATTAAACATCACAAAAATTAGCATAATGTATAACATTTACCCCCACATGATTTAAATTTAATAATTTAACAATATATGAAAAAGGATTACTTTACCATCTTTGAATCAAGACTGAAATTTATAAGACAGACTTGGGCAAATATTTTCACTAAACTTGGCACAAAGAGAAATAACATATAAAGGTTTTATTTATATTAGCTAAAATGCTTAAAATTATGAATTCATCATCAGAAGGTTCAAAAGAGAGTAAATAAAAAGATTAAATGAACATATGGAAATTAATTTCACACTTTGGTAATAAAAATGTAAATTAGAGCAAATTTAGATTTATATTTTATAAATTAGCTATATAATAATGACTAAGTAACATCTGGTATTTTGTGACAATACTGATACACCCACACAGCTGGTATTTTGAACATTTGTGGAAAACAATATAGGTGGTTCTTTGAAAAGATTAACAAAATTAACAAAACTTTACCTTGACTAATCAAGGAGAAAAAAAAAAAAGGTAATACTCAAAGAACTAAAACCAAGAATGAAAGAAGGATATTACTAACTACCTTACAGAGTGGTTGTAAGAGAACACTATAAACAAACTTGTGTCAATAAATTAGATAACCTAGATGAAATGGACAAATTCCTATAAAACCACAAACTATTAACATTGACCCAAAGAGAAAAAGAAAATCCAGCTAGAACTTGACAAGTAAAAAAATTAAATCAGTAATAAAAAATCCTCCCACAAATAAAAGTCCTTGGCCAAATGGCTTCACTGTTGAGTATCATGAAATATTGAAAGAATTAACACTGATGCTTCATAAATTTCCCAAAAACATAAGAGAACACTTGCCAACTCATTCTATGAGCCCCATATTACCCTCACAGCAAAACCAGACAAAAACATTCTAAGAAAATAAAATTATACACAAAATACTCCTTATGAACATTGATCCTCACAAAATACTGCCAAATCAAATCTAGTGGCATATAAAAAGGATTATACATTATGTTCAAGTGAGCTTTATCCCAGAAAAGTGTCAACATTTGAAAGTCAATCATGTAACACTAATAAAGAGAAGAAATTACACAATCATTTCAGTAGATGCAGAAAATTTGACAAAATTCAATCCCATTCATGATTTTTAAAGAGCACTCAATAAAATACGAGTAGTAAAAAACTTCTTCAATATGATTTTTCAACTTTGTGAAAAATCCACAGCTAAAATCAGATATTATGGTAAAGAATGAAGGTATCCCCCAAGATCAGGAAAAGGGCAAGCAGATCTACACTTTGCCACTTCTATTCAATTTGTTCTGAAGATCTCAGCCAGAGTCATTAGGCAAGAAGATGAAATAAAAGGCATCCAAAATTTAATAGAGACATCAAAAAAGAATAAAATATTTAGGAAAAAAACTAACAAAAGAAATGCAAGACGTTTCGCTAAACAAGTGTCACTAAAATCTACAAAACATTATTGAAAAAAATTAAATACCTAAATAAATCCAAAGATTTCCTGTTAGTGGATTCTAGGACATAATTTTGTTAAGATGCCAAAACTTTTTAAATTGATATACAGATTCAATGTAATTTCTATCAAATTCTGATAGCCTTTTTTTCCCTGAAATTGTCAAAATAATTCTAAAATTAACATGGAATGCAAGGGACCCAGATTAGCTAAAATAACCTTGAAAAAGAACAAACTAGAAGGAATCAAATTTCCTGATTTCAAAATTTACTACAGATCCACAATAATCAAGATGAGGTGGTACTGACATAAGGACAAACAAGTAGATCAATGGAATAGAACTGAGATTCCTGATATAAACCTATTTTTATGGTCAGTTGATATAATGAGAAACGAACAGTCTTTTTTTCAGCAGATGGTACAGGATATATGAATGTAAAAGACTGAATTTTGACTCCCTTCTCAAACCATGTACAAAATGAATTCAAAATGGATCACAGACTTACATGCAAGAGTTAAATTATAAAACTCTTAAAAGAAAACAGAGGGGTAAATATGTGTAACCTTGGATATGATATCAAAGGAACAAGCAATTTTAAAAATTAGATAAAATGGCTTCATGAAAATAAAAACTTTTGTGCTGCAAAAAACTATCAAGAAAGTGAAAATGCAATCCCTACTATGAGTTAACAAGCAAAAACATTTGTAAATCATATATATAATAAAGGTCTAGTTTCTAAAATATGTAACTATTGCAACTCAACAATAAAAAAGACTATTAACCCAACTTAAAAATGGGCAAAAGATTTGAATAGACATTTCTCCAAAGAAGACAAAAGTCAATAAACATATTTACAGATCCTCATCCTCATTAGTTATTAGGGAAATGCAAATCAAAATCACAGTAAGATGGCTTCACACCCACTAAGATGGCTATAATAAAGTTAAAAAAAAAAAAACAGAATATAACGAGTGTTGACAAAGGGATAGAAAAACTGGCCTCTTCGTGTATTGCTATCTGGAATGTAAGTTATTGCAGCTGCTTTGGAAAAAAAAAATTGGCAATTACTCAGAAGGTTAAACATTAAGTTACCAAATAACCTAAGCAATTCCAGGCGTAAGTGTAAACCCAACGGAAATGAAAACAGGTGCCCACATAAAAACTTGTACTTGAATATTCATAACATTATTCATGATAGCCCCAAAGCGGAAACCACTCAAACATCCATCCACCGATGAATGCACAGACAATATGCGGAATATTCATACAATGGAATATGATTCATTTATAAAAGGAACCTTGACCAAATTTTAGTTTAAGAGAAGACAGGTACAAAACCAACAATCTTACCAGTACGTTTACATGAAATGTCCAAAACGGTCTCCCATCCCGCCTCCCCCACCCTGACTGGCCAAATAAGTCACTGCTGTGAGGGTGTTTCTGTCACCTCTTGAATCCTCACCTAAGTTTCAAAAGAAACGGCATCAGTGTTGATGATGAGAGGCAGCACGGAGCGGCCCCAGAAACCTGGAGGCGGCGCATCTCCTTGTCTGGACGGTCGCGCGGCGTCGCGAGGGGAATTCCCGAGCTTTGCCCCGCTGGCTTCGCCGGAAGCGCGCCGACTCCCGCCCCGGGTGCTGCTGGGAGCCTACGCATTGCGGCAGAAGTTGTCCAGGGCGGGCGGGGCTGCCGTCCTGCGGGCCACTGCGCTTGCGCATCTCCGCTACAGCCTGACTGAGGTGCAGGTGTGGGCGCCGGGGTCCCCCGGCAGAATCTGAAAATGGTCACACAGGCGCGAGGGTTCCCCCAGCAGGATCTGAAAGTGGCCACACACACGCTAGGAGAGGCCTGGCCGCCCGTGGGGGACCTCAGGTGGGCGGTGATGACGAAGGCTCGCTGACGGGCATGTAGGCCTTCATGACAAACATGGGGGTGCTGTCCACCTAAGACTCCTTGAAGACGTGGCCTCGCTTCCAGTTCGGGACACCGTGGATGCCCCCAGCCACTTCTTTCTGACACTGGCCCTCCGCAAGGGACTGGGCTCTGTGAACCGGCGCTTGTAGTCAGCACGCAGCAGCGTAGAGGCCTGGGGTGCTGGTGCGGCGTCCCATCCTGGGCCTCAAAGAACACGCCCAGCATGCCGCGAGGACACTAAACTTGATTTTGTTGAGGGACTGCACACCTTTGGTGACATCAGTGAGGATGTCGGGGCTGCTGCCGCCGGGCCCCAAGCACCAGATCTTGCGGGCCGAGGTCACAACCCTCTCGGACGAATCCGCCAAGTAGCGGGCTGATGCTTGAGCTTCTGACAGCTGCACTCCTCGCCCTTGGCGTCCTCCTCCAGGCAATTGGGGAAGGGCTTCATGTACAGCCTTGTCGCTTGTCACAGGTCTTGGATAGGCAGAACACTTTGGACAGTTCGCTGACGGGTCTCACGGCATGTATGAGACGACCTGGTTGGATGTTTTGATAAGATGCAGGTGTGGTCCTTCAGGCAGATCAGCAGATGCAACTCAGCACCTTAAGCACTGTGCTCTATGACTCTTCGGTGATGCACTGCCCAGTGGGATCCGACTTGGTTGGCCGCTTCAGCACCCCCCCTTCCCCGCTTGGGCAGGCCACCTGAGTTCATGGCTTCCATAGCCAATCCGAGGACGGGGTTTACACTGAACTGCATCACCTGCATGGGGACGTGCTCAAAGACGGTGATGGTGCAGGTCTGCGCCAGGAAATGATTGACACCCACCGGGCCCAACATGCTCCCAACAAGGCAAGTAGATTTGTGGTTGCTGCCGGGGGGGGGGGGGGGGGGAGAGGCGTGAGGAGTGGCAGCTAATGGTGTAGAGCTGCTTTTGGGGGGTTATGAAAATATACTGGAATTAGATAATGGTGATGATTGCACAGCCATGCGGTTATACTAAAACCACTGAGTTGTACACTTTAAAGAGATGAATTCTTATGATAGTATATGACTTATAGCTCAATTTTTTAAAGTTAAACACAATATTACTTATAATAGCATTTAGGAAAGCTGCATGCTGAGTAAATCCCTGCAAGCTGAGTAAATCTTCATATAAGTCTGATTTGACATCCAGTTCTTTTTATTATATCTATGATATGTCAAGGGAAATTTGTAACTTTAAATAATTAGAAAAGAAAAAAAGGCTGAAAATTAGTGATCTAAGCATCCAAATTAAGAATATGTGGGAAAAAAAACCCAAAGAAAGTAGAAGAAAGAGAGGAGGGCAATAATATCTGAAATTAATAGAAAGTGAACGAAGAACAAGGAAAACACCCTAGGGATAATTAAAAAGGTCAGAAATTACCAGTTTGAGAAATTAGCACAGATGAACACATCTGGAAAAGTTAATCATGACAAGAGAGAAGAAGCAGAAGAAACATACAATATTATGAACTTAAAGGAGAAATAATTGTATACAGAGGATATACGTGAAAAGTTATTAACAATATTGTATCAATACAGGTAAAGTTTAACCAAATGAACAAATTTTTTAAAGAAATAATTATAATTTTCCAATAGTGAATTAAGAATTAACAACCTAGATGGTCCTATAACTAATAATTTATATCAACAGTTTAATATCTCCCCAAAAATTAAGACATAAGTTCAGCCAGTCAAGAAAAGTGGTTAAAATATTGAATTATTCTTCTTAGAGAATAAAAAAAGAGGAAAGATTCTCCATTTCAATTATGAGATTATAAATGCCTTACTACCAAAATCAGACAAGAACAACATAAGATGACTTAGGAGCCAGTGTTCCTCAAAAGCATAAATGGAAAAATCCTAAACAAATGACTATCATACCAAATCCAGCAGTATATTAAAAGAAAATAAAACAAAATTAGTTAAATTTTCCCTGGAAATAAAAAGTTTAATAATTGAGATTCATTCATGCAACGCATTAAATTTAAGGATTAAGGAAGAAAAATTTAATTGCAGAAAAATTTCAATAGATGTAGGAAAGGCATTCATAAAATTCAATACATGTTCACAATTTACGGTACATTATAAAAATTGTCTCTAAAAACATACGATTTAATGTTGACACATTAAAAGTCTCATTTTAAAAATCAGAAACAGGGAGATAACTGTGCACATTTTTATTGCCTCCATTTTACCAGGTACTAAAGAATCTAGACTAAGCAATAGAAAGTAAAAATCAACTCATTATTTTCAGATCTAGCTAATATTAGTGAATTAATAAGACAGTTGAAAATTGTAATAGGATTAAAAATGTAAAACTATATAATTTGTGTATATGTGTATATTAACATATTTTTATATAATATATAAAACTAAATATGATTTGGAAGAGGTGAGAGAGCATAGGGTTCCATTCCTTAAAATGCATTATGAATGCACAGATACTCAATTTTATCAGTACCCTTTGTACTTTACAAATTGTTACAGATATTTTTACATGTATGAAATATTTCTTATATCAACATATAAAGACACTTTTAAAAAAAAAACAATACAGCATCTGGCTGTTACATGGAAAAGATTCAATATGAAAAACAAGAAATTGAAAAACTAAGGTACTATCAGTATTTTCATACAAACAAAAAAGTGATGCTGCAATGATATGCAGTTTTATACTTAGTGAAAATATTGCCTGAAAATGTAGACTTCACAGACGGTAAGTTTGTAAAAATGTACTGTTAATTGCAATAGAAATTATTTTCCCAGAGCTTTTTTGTAAACATGAGCCATGTGAAAATACTGTTGGTTAGCATGTTAAGATATGGCTGTGACTGTACAGAACAACTGAAAAGTTTAATAATTTGTTTTATTTATTTCAACTAAGAGCACAGAATAAGCATCAAATTTGCTATGCTTATTTGTAGTATAATAAGAATTTTGACATGACCACAGTGTTTCATGGTGATTGACCCAACATAAGGAAAGGATTTACTTTTGATGTTAAGAAAAGTTATTATGTTGAATATCATCAGGTCTTAATAAATAAGACCTGACATTGTGTTCTTGTGATGTTAATGACAAAGTTAATGACAAACTATTTCAAAGATTGGTTCGTGGTTAGGTTTGGTACATCATCCAGCAAAGATTGCTTTGGGCTTAAAAGTTTAAAATCAGCATGCTAAGACTGGTAAGTTCCTTTAGTTTGAACATGGACATCTCAGTGCTTTGCTCGATAAGCCAAATGTTCTCTATAGTGGTTGTTGTCTTACAAAGAGGATGGGAAACTTAATAATGCTATGATGCCAAAGAGGTAGAAATTAAGTTAAACTAAAAATCACTATTTATGCCAAAATTCCAAACATTATTTCTAATGTCCTAAACTTACTGAGCACATTTCAAAAGACAACTTATTAACCAAATTATTTTCCAAAGAGTTATCCAACCATATTTCCATTTTGTATGCATTTTCAGGAATAACCTATGTCAAAGAACACTCACATTCCACTAAATAGTGTGATATGTGGTTTTATCTGACTATATATATATTTCTCCATTGAAAAGACTGAAGGCAAGTGGCCTGTCCTGTTTAACATGATTAACTTTCTCCTTATGTTCCACACACAAGAGCTTTTGCTTGCAAACCCATTGCAGACTGGTCACTTTCTATTTGCATACAAAATAAATAGTCATTGTCAGGTGATTGCAAGGGAAATCCCCAGCTCAGCTCTCCAGTCTTAGGACAAACTATTAGTTCTTAATTAACATAATTAACCCCCAAACTTTCCATAGTTCTTTTCAAGTATTTGAACAAGAGATAGACAAATAGAATTTGATTATCCTATCTCTTTCCAAATTGTGTCTTTGGGAAAATTGTTTTATGTAAATAACCTGCCATTTTGCTAATCTAAGATTGAAATCAGTTTCCAGAAATGAATACTTTTTTGCTTAAACTTCACTATACAAACTGTGAAAATGAAATAACAAGTTTTTTTCAGATAATATTGATAGAATGAATAAAAAGCTAAAATCAAAGTTATTGAAATATTCTGAAAGTAAATGTGGTGATGAACACTAAAATCCTACACGAGATTCATAATCCTACATGAAGTCCATTGTGAGGTAGCCTCAACTGTTTGGGATTGCTAAATGACTACTTTCTTTTATAACCCAAATAAGCTTGTGGGATTTTTTCCATAGAGTATTTTATGCTTTCATTGTTGGTTTTTTTTTTAATTGAAGTATAGTTTATTTACAACCTAGTGCTAGTTTCTGGTGTACAGCACAGTGATTCAATTATACATACGTATATATTCTTTTTCTTTTTATTGCAAGCTATTGATGATCATTCCTTGTCCTATACTTTCATATAATTTTTTGTGTAGGACTTTTCTGTGTTTTGACTGCAGTAATAGCCCTGCAAATTTTCTCTTCCCAGTGTTCAACTTCCTTTGCAATGTGACTTTACAACATCTGCCACCAAGAGGTGGAGTCTAATCCCTTGCCGCTTGACTCTAGGCTGGTCTTGTGACTTGGTTTGTCTGATAAAAATATAACAGAAAGGATGGTGTGCTCGTTCTGAGCCTTGGCCTTGTGAGCTTCTGTTCCCCCTTGTAAGCCATGAGTTCCAGCTGCTGGAGGACTATGGTGCAGGGCTAAGTCAGTCCGGTTTTCCCAGCCAAGGCCCTAGGCCTGTGGAAGCCCAGCCCAAATGAGCAAGACTTGTAATGGTGCTTAGTTGGCCTGTGACTTACTGCAGATGTGTGAGTGAGTGGTCCTGAGCTCAGCAGAACCACTCAGTACAAGTGAGCAAAAATGAATGTTTATGATGTGGTGTGTACCTGCATTTTTGTGGTTGGGTGTTACATAGCATTAGGGCAGCAATGGATAACTGATAAGATGACTGTCTATTGTTCCCAGTGAAAGGTCTCAAGGCAAAATTCTATACCAAGGATTGCCAAACTTTTTCTATAAAGGGCCAAATAGTAAAAATTTTGGTTTTGTGGGTAACTTGCAGCCTCTGCCATATGTTCCTCTTTGTTTTGTTTCTTTTGTTTCTTTTTACTACCCTTTATAATTGTAAACACTATTCTTAGCTTTGGGCTGTACAACAAGGGCAGCTGTCCAGATTTGGCCCATAGGTTGTAATTTGCTGACCTCTGTTCCTTATCATGCAAAAATATGATATTGCTAACATGATGCAGAATAAAAGATGCATAGGAGATCATGATGAAAATTAATGCAATAAAATCAATTTTAAAAATAGAATTATACAAGGCTTTTTTTTTCATTTTTAATTTTGTATGTTTCTCCTCAATGATGGCTGGTAAAATTTTAATAACCACTTGTCAGATGGTAGTAAGTACTACCACCACCACCAAGTTCAACCAATCAATGGAATAGAATTGAAAAGAGATGTATAGAGTTGGCTCACCCACACGAGTAAGAGCTGACTCCAGCGGACCATTGTTGTGCTACCTACCTGTCATACTGCCTATATCATATGTCAGTAGTAATTATAAAAGAAATTAATGATAAGCCATATGGTGGGTTTTCCTTAAACTAACTTACTCCTTTTGCTTACCTCACCTTCCTGATCACAGTAAATTTTAGTTTTGTGACCCCTGGCCCTGGAGAAGACTACTATCCTTACAGCTGTCTTCTTCTGTGAGTGACCTGCGTTGTATTTATCTATGACCTAGTTTCATAGAAAATCACTTAAGGATAAACTTACCTTTCTTTTTTTGGTATCCTCCAGTTGGAGAACAGGAAATTATCTTATTTTCAGGCATGGTTATTTACCATACTTTGAATCCTAATTAGAAAGGAAAAAAAATTTTAAATATTATGAATCAAAATTAGCTTATATTTAATTTCACTAAAAATTGTCAGTTCAAGAACTGGTAATGTCGAATAGGTTTCTAATATTATGTAATGTATGTATGTAAAAATCAATACTAAATTTTATGTTAAAAATGTAAAGAAATCCAACAATATACTCTTTTTCCTGTGAGGACTACTGTGATACTATTTAGGGACACCAAATATAAAAATTCTCATTAAAGAGACATCTTTGATCCCTGCTCTGCTCTGCTGTTAACTTAAACAGACACCTGGGGTGACTACTAGATAATTTAGCATTCATCATTGAAACTGTGAGCTCAAAACACTTTGGAAAGTCTAGA
This sequence comes from Camelus dromedarius, assembly GCF_036321535.1. Lineage (NCBI taxonomy): Eukaryota > Metazoa > Chordata > Mammalia > Artiodactyla > Camelidae > Camelus > Camelus dromedarius. Next base: position 8,303,874 of record NC_087467.1, on the reverse strand, counting down.
ACCTATTGTTTTATTTCACATGATAAACTTAAACCTTGCTATCATCTCTTTTTTACATTCCCTCAGTTCCTTTGTAAAACATTTTTTATTATGGATTAAGTTAAATGTATACAAAAGGTAGAGAGAATTACCTACATAATTTGATTGAAATAATAGCCTCGAAATCTCATGCAATTAAAGTTAATTAAGGTGATTCTTGCCCAGCACAAAGTCAAAGGGAACCCAGCATACAAAGAGACCTTTAACAAACATCAATAGAAAGAGAAAGATAGTGGAAACTGACCCAAAGTTATTCCAGATAGTGAAATTACCAGATATAAACCACCTAACAACCATGCTTAGCATGCTTATAAATATAATGTCAAATTTTAAGATTTTAAAATGAAAAATTATGTAAATTGATATTGTAGACTTGAGAAGAAGCCAGTTAGAAATCCATGAACTGAAAACTGCTAGGTAACTGCAATTCTAAACTCACTGGTTCAGTTTAAAAGCAGGTATGACAGGCTGAAGAAACAGTAACTAGGCACTCCTACCTCTCCCAGCTAGGGAGGGGTCAGTGAAGGTCTACTGGGGAGCTGGAACTCACAACCCCTGCCCCGCAATAAGAAGTAGAAACTGAAATCTCAGTAAGATAGCTATACACCTATCAGAATGGCTAAAACAAACAAACAAAAAATTTGTAACACCAAATGCTGGCAAGGATGTGAAGAAACTGGGTCACTCATACACTGGAGGTTAGAGTGTGAGATGATAGAGCTACTGTGGAGAACAGTTTAACAGTTCCTTTTAAAACTAAAAATGATTTGTCGATATGACCCAGCAGTTGCACTCTTGAACATGTATCCCAGAGAAATGAAAACTTACTTTCACTCAGAAACTTATGCAAGAATATTCTTAGGAGCTCTGTTCATACTAGCCCAAACCTGCACACTGCCCAGATGTCCTTTAATAGTGAATAGTGAAACAAATTGTGGTACATCTAGAACATAGAATACTACCCCACAATAAAAGGGAGCAGACTCGCCATACACACAACAACTTGGATGAAACCCCAATTAATTTTGCTGAGTGAAAAAAAGTCAATCTCAAAGAGATATGCATTGCACGATGCCATTTTATTCACAAAATAATGTAATTATAGAGATGGAAAACAGATCACTAGTTCCCCAGGTCTAGAGGAACATCAGGGAGGGGAAAGGGTAACATCAGGGAGGGTTGTGATGATGTACAATTAAGTATCTTGATCATGGTGATCGAGAGCTACACATGTAATAAAATTTTATAGAACTATATATACATACACAAATAAGTGCATGTATTACTGGTGAAATCCAAATAAGGTCTGTGGTTTGTGGTTTGATATTGTACTATATATAGTAACTTACGGTGCTAACATTGGGGGATGGTGGGTGAAGCAGGCACAAAACCTTTCTGTATATTTCTTTGCAACTTCCTGTGAATCTATAATTCTTTAACTATTCTTAAAATAAAAAGTTTACAGTAAATAAAGCCATAAAGGAAAAGGGGAAAAAATACCTAGAAAATCCTCATACTTGTGGAAAAGAAGGAATCAACTATAAATAAACTTTATGGAAAAACACATCACAAGGGAACTTAGAAAAAATTCTAGGCAATGACCATGAATATAAACATATCACAACATGTGGGACACTGACAGAGCCGTGACTGGAGGAGATAATGTGGTGGTGGGAGGGAGTCCATTTTAAACTAGATATTCCCAGGAAAAGTCCTCTTTGAGAAAGTGACAGCAGACTATAATGAACTGAGAGGATACGCCAGAAGATCTTAGGGAAGAGTTATCCAGGAAGAACTGAAAGAGGTGCAAAGGTCCTAAAGCAGAAATGAGCTTAGAATGGTCCCCAAACAGTAACTGTAAATAATTAACTCTAGAACCATAAACAACAAAAAGATCTGCAGCATTCCAGCTGACATTCATCCAGTGCAGTCTAACATCCAGGCCCTGATCCCTGCTGCCTGGATCCCGCAGGCTGTTTTCACCATGGCAGACTCGCTTGTTAACTTGCCAGTGTGGTAAAATCGCAGGACCTTCACAGGTCTTGCCAGAAAGCTGATTGTTAATTTTCATTAATTTTGCAAGGCAGTTAAGGCCATGTACTAGCTTGAAATCAGCCGTGGTGATTTAGACCATGAAAATCAGCAAATGCCACAATCAGGTCTGGTTTCTGTTTTTGTGTTTGTCTTGGGAAGTGGTTGTTAAATTTCTCAGCACACTACTGCCAGACTCCTGAGAAGATAGGACCTGAGCTGCATTATCAGATAGAATATAGGGCCACTGGAAAAGGGGATGAGAGAATTAAGAGATAAGATGACTGAGTTGGGCTAGGTTATCAGAGCTGGAATGGGTTCCACTCAGAAAAGAGTGAATCATTTGGTTCTAGAAGTAGGGTTATGAGGAGGAATAGAGAGGCACAAGAATGGAATCATAGGTGAGGGGAAATGTTAATTTTAAGCTAAAAAAGTTTAGATGCCAATTGTTTAAAACCGTAAACTTTCTTAAACTCTCTATTTCCAATTCTCCCTCTTGAAAAATACCACCCCCTGCTTCAGAGAGGAAATAGAAGGAATTGGATTTAGATTCTAATTATCTGTCACCAAATCCACAAGCAAAACACATCTTTGCCCTTCATGGCCCCCTTCTGTTCTGACGACATAGGATATCTGCTGGTTAGCCTTACCCCTCTATGTGCACCAGGAAGCTCATAGTATCCTCCCTCCTCACTTACTACTTCCAACTACAACTTCAAAATTTTTACCTTACTAGAACTCTCTTTTGCGCTTTTCTTAAAACAGTTGTTTGTTGGTGTTCGTGAAGCACACGTTTCTTTCTTTTCAACCTCCTCCCAGTAAATGGAAATGCCTTCCTTTCTGTTGTTATAATCCCTTATGAAAACCACTGCATCAGGTCATCTGCTTCACTCCCTATCCACTTACTCTATTTTCTTCTAATGGCTCATTATTAACATTATATTATATTTTATAGTCTTTTCCTTTATTTTCTCTTTTTCCCTTTAGAATTCAGAATCTTGTGTTGTTCTCTGCTGTACTCGTAGCATATACAATAGTACCACTAAAAAGAACTTTCTCCACTAATGAAAACGTTCTGAATCTGTGCTATCTAAATGGTAAGCATTCTGAATCTGTGCTATTTAAAAGGTAAGCATTACCCTTAGCCACATGATCACTTAGAATCACTTTTGATCACTTGCAGTGCAGCTAATGTAACTAAATAGATTTTTGATTGTATTTCATTTTAATTAATTTACCTTTAAACCATCACATATGGCTAGTGGCTATTATATCGGACAGCACAGATCTATCACAATGTCTGGCACATTGCAAGGGTCCAGTAAGATCTTGTTGAAACTGAAAGACTGCATGGATGAAAAAAATGCATGAAAGAGTGAAATATCTGCGGTCACTTTATAATCCTACAGATTTGGTTTGGGGACTCTCAGCTACCCCTCTTATTTGTTCAAGCTTTCTGGCATTGGTTCTATTATTCAGTTTTCTATTAGAATTTTTGCTTGTTTCCATGCATGAATAGCATCTGACACATAGAATTCCTTTTGTTTCACCATTCTTAAGCTGACATCTCAGCAGTTTACTATGTTCTTCAAATTTCATTTGCTTCCTTACTGCTAAAATAAAATTTCTGAGCTGTCTATATTTCTGGACAGAAAACCTTCTCACTTTACCTATTTCCTCTCATGATTTTATTTGTAATTGTTTTAAATATTCTTATTGTGAAATATTACATAGCAACATAAAAAAAAAAAAAACAACCTTGTATTCTACAATGCAGTCTAAGAAATAAGTAGTTAACAGTTAACATTCAAGTTCCAACGTATTCCTCAGTGGTCACATTTCCCTTCTTTCCTCACCAGAAATTACAACAACCAAATATATAATCCTCATAGTTTCACTTTATTTTTATTACATATGTGTCTCAAAACAATGTACTGCACTGTATAATACTGGTTTAGAGTTTTACAACTTTATAGGAATAGTATTGTACTCTACAAATTATTCTACAACTTCTTTTTTACTTTTTCAGTACATTTTTTAGATATATCTGTTGTTACATATAGCTGTATTCATTCTTTTTCACTGCTGTATAGAATTCCATTGTTTCAGTATAACATTCTGTTTATGACCATTTCAGCTTTTTTCAAATATTTTCCCCATTTTAACTGTCTCCTATAAGATTCTTGCATACTTTTCTTTATGTATTATACTAGAGTATCTCTAGGGTGTAAACACAGGGTTGAGTTGTATTTATCTTTTTAATCTTCAACAGTTCTAGATATAGTCCTTTGTTATTAATATGCATTACAAAGATCTTCTTCCAGTTTATTCCAGTGTTTTTATTTGTAAATTACATTTACTTTTAATGGAAATAGGCATATAAATCAGATTGGATCACCCATTGTCCAGATCCACAAATAATATCAAAATAAAGTATTTAGATAAATCATACCCAACACCCATAAAAATTAAAGACAAAGTCAGTGATAGTAAGTACCATCTTCTCTTCTAACACCTATAAATTGTATAGATTTTATATGTGTAAGATGCTATTTGTTTTTATCCATATTATTTTAATGGCTTTGATAAGGCTGTGAAATTAATGTGCTACTTTCCTGTTCTTTCATATTCTCATAAAAATATTAAACAACTTTATCTTAAATCATTTCAGCAGCCATGATTCACTCACACATTCTTTCTAGTTAACAATGCAAATATGCTCATATTTTTTCAGTAATTATGAACACCATATTTATTTGTTTATTCTCCCTTTATCTATTATCTAGCTGGTTTATTTTACTCTAATCTAAGTGTGCCCAATAACAGTTAGAAGTCTACATTCTTTTCACAAAGAAGATTTTTTTTAAAAGGCCTGACAATGGGAAATACTTCATAAAATGATATTCAAAAAATAATTACTTAAATTTTCCCAACCTTTCACCCCATATAGCTGAGATTTTATGCTTATTTAAAGTTATAGTTCAAACAAAAATTATGCCAATTATTCTATTTATATAGCTTCTGAATCCCTAACCCAGGTAAAACATAGCCAGTAAAGAGCACAGAATACAAATGCAAACCATCAAACAAGTCAGCAAGCAGGAATCAGAGTCAGGATCCTAGCCAAGGTCAGTAATCAGAGATTTGGAACTTGACTGAGCAGAAGAATGACCAACTACTACTGAGACTAATGATCTAAAATGACTAAACCAGATTCTCAATTAGATTGGTTCTTCTTCAGTTGCAGATGACAGAAACTCAGCTTAAGCATAAACAAAAACATAAAAACACACAAAAAAATACAAAGAAAAACTACAACATTAAAAGGAGTATTTATGAAAAAGATACTGGTTAGTTAATGGGAAATGTCAGCAGTCCACTTGTAAGAGAAACAGGAATACAGGGACTCAGATGCCATCAGCATTCTCTCTGCCCCAGTCTCAGATACTCTTTACATACTTGTTACAGTTTTCTCTCTAAAACTTGACTTTTTCTATGTTTCAGAAATCTTGGCTGCTGACACCTCCTGAGTTTTATATCTTAGGGCTTCAGCCACCAAAGAGATGCAGACTCTTTCTCAGATTTGATTCCACTTATCATTGGGAGGATTTTAATTAGTCTTATTTGGACCAAGTGCCTATATCTGAGCAATGAATTGTCGCTAGGAAGTCAAGATACTATTACTGTACTAGCATGAGTCTGCTTTCTATTCCTGGCCACAGTTATGGCCAGTGGTAAGGTTACTGTCTATTAGCATAACTTCCCTCACTGTAATTTTGGGGGTCATGGGTTGGGGAGAAGATAGGGGAGTCTAAGCAGATGCTTCTAAAGGCTCTATTCCAAAAATGGCAGGCAGACTACCAGGTGGTGGCTCTACACTGAAGGGAAGGATACGTGTCAATCATGCAAAGATGTTTCTGATTATTCCAATTTTTCCAACAGTGAACAAAGCTATGTTGTGAGGTAGAACGCATTAGATCACTAAAAGTGACTAAGGAGAAGCTACCAAATCATTTAAGTATTGTATAGGCAGGATTTGGAAAATGTCTAAGAGTTGTACTGAATTACCTTCTAAGGGCCACTTCATTTTAACATTCACAGTGCTTGATTTATTTTATTTCATCCATTCATTCATTCATTTCTCAATTTTCTGCTTGTATCTTGTTTATGTCACTCTTCTACTTGTTTAGGGTACAAAAGAATAAGACATATTCTATACCCTCAAAGTATTCACCAATTTGATCATATATCTTATATTTTTAGTAATGCCAAAGGGTTTTAACACAAAGCCTAGAAGTTACCTGTCCACGAGACAATAAAAGTGTTCCTTGCCTCTTTACCATACGTTCTGTATTCCAGCCACACCAGTCATCAAAATGAGCCTTACTGACACTTCCATGCTGCCATTCCCTAGCACACTCTTTTTACTCTACCTTTCCTTAAGTCTCTGTGTAGTATAATGCCTCCTTTTATTTCTCAGCACAAATTTACTTACTCCTTCTCCCTGTACTTTTTATCACTTTAAAATGATATTGTATTTATCATATAGTATCTTAAATAATTGTGCACCATGTGTATGTTCCCACTGAAAAGATCCAAGAGGACAAGGATATTATTTTATTTATTCAGAAAACTGATTGTAATAAGATGAGGATTGTAAACAGTGGGAAAATTTTGAATAAAACGTAATCTAGAAAATCAAGTTTTGAGTTATTGGTTAAAAAGCAAAATAAAAGAGTTGTCATTTACATATATTTATAAAGAGCTTAAAGACAGCATTTGTTCATAAAGGGAAGTAGCAGCATAGAAAAGATTCATATTTATAATAAACTGTAGGTCAATATTCCAATCACAGATTCTGGGAAAAATGTTTCAGTTTTTATCATGGAGTCATTACGAACTATTCTTGACAGCTTTTTTCAAAGTTATTTCAAGAAACAACGAAAAAAAATGTTTGCCAAATAGAGCACAGCCATTAAAAGCAGACAGTAATACTGAACGTGCATTTATCAAATACTAACTTTCCTTTCAACTGAAGTTTCAGAATATTAAAAATCCTATTATAGAAAATTCATGATACCATAATAGTAAGAGAAATAAGAATAAATTAGCTTTGAGTGTTGCTTTCACAAAGAGCATAGTTTTTCTAATCTTTTTATTCTTCATCATACAATAATAGATTATTTTGTGACTGTGTTGAAGGTATTGCAAAATAGTAAAGAAAATTGCAAAAAGACAGGAGTTTTTCTACATCTTTCCTGTCCGTACCTATAATAGTTTCTTTTATAAATCTTTAAACTCTGTTTCTCTGATTCCTAATCTCTTCTCTCTTTCTTTGATGAAATTCTATTGACTTTATGTCTGTATTACAGCCAACAGATTAGAGTTAAGATATATTAAATATTACATCTCATGATTTTACTAAAGCCAAGCAAATCTTCAGAAAAATTCAATAACATCTTTTTCTACAAATCAAATTAGAACCGAAAAAGTCGGTTTCTACACATATATTCATAAAGATATCTCACAGTGTGCTCTGAATTTATCTAAGAAATGAGCTTTCACCTTTTGGTAATTACTTAAGACATAAGGAACAGCAAGCAAGTCAAACCAGATTTTATGATGTTAAATTATTTCATAGGTCAATATCATGTATTAAATTATTTCACCTCTGAGTCACATCAAATAATTTTACAGTGATTGTACTGAGAAATATTTACATTTCCTGATAAAATATAAAGTACTTAAAGCATTGGTATTTAATAACTACTTTATGTCTCAAATGTAAAATAAATGATTCTTATAAATTTGTTTTAAAATTCTTACTGAAGAAATACTTTATTAATTAGAAAATACTATGCCATTTTACTATAAGATAGCTGAAGAAATGTGCCTTTGGATTTTACTCTTTTTAGAATGCCCATAACTATTTATGGATCACTTCTACCTACTTCTGATAGACATTTTGGGGAATACAAGAAAAGTATGAGCATAACCCCTGTTCCCCAAAAGTTTCAATTTATTTGGGGATATTATTAACTCATGAAATAGAGGAGTCTTTGCCCAAGAAAAACAAAAAATAATAGCTTGTATTTAAGACATACCGCATATGCATTTACTTCTCACAACAACCTATGAGGTAGGTACTGTTACTGGCCCCGTTTTGCGAAGGAGACCCTGAGGCCCTCAGAGGTCATGCACTCACCAGGGTCTCATAGCTGGCAGTGCAGAGCCAGACTTAGCCCAGGAGTCGATCACCACACTCTACTCCTGCTGAAGAGAGACCAGTGTTCCTAGGGTGAAGCAAAAGTAGGGAAAGAGTTCTCAGGACCCTCTAATGTGCTATTGTCTTTAAAATAAGAATAAAATTCACAGTATTTCCCAATCATTGATAAAATGTAAACCTGGTTTGAACTTCCAGAATCAGGAGAAATGATTACAAAGTCTCTGGAACTACAGAATTAGTCTTAGTATCAAATAGATTTAAAGCTTAAATGTGAAAAAAAAAAAAACAGCTAGAGAAACTGTTTATATAAAAACTCAATGAGAAAGGCCTCTGAGCGTAACACCAAAACCACGTAATGTTCAACAAATATGGCTGCACAAAATTTACTGCCACCCAGCTATTAAAAATAAATTGCTCAAATCAGGAAGAGATTGTTAAAATCTGGGCATCAAAGAGTTTCTGGCTTAACATATAGTTAGAAAAATTGGTAAAAAAAAAAAATCAAAATATACAAACAGAAAAATTAGCAAAAGACCTGGAGCCCACAGTCCCTATACATGCACATAGGCGCATGCTCATATACACCGTGGGAAGAGAGATCAATTAATATAGGGAAAGTGCTTGATCATCAGTCATTAATAATGAAATAAAACAGTTTTTGCAGAAGTTATACAGTAAAGTAATAGAAGAATCAAGTTATCTTATAGCAAAAGGTAATACAGACATGCAGACTTCAAAAGAATGTCACGTAAGGCAATAACAAACCTCAGTTCTGAACAGATTATCTAAATCCTATAGGGGAGAGAAAATAATATATAATATAAATAATACACAGTTCTCTTTGAGAAAGAAAATTGTGAAGTTTTTAAAAAAGACTTCTTTTAATTCGGGGAATCATATTTAATGAGCTAGAAAATGAAAAGAAAAATCACTGTTACCTAGAAATTATTTAGATACCCATGTTATGAATCACTTACCTTCATTAGTCATTCAAACTAGAGGATGTAGAAGATTTGCATCCCTTGGAACCAAAGTAACTATTTGTTAACGAAAGTAAGCTTGAATTGAGATTGCCTAACTGAGAGATAGGTTCTAATGTGCTGGGTTTTCCAGTCATTCTGTGTAAAAAGATAAGCACTTTCTTGTAAAATTATTTTCTTTCCCAGCTGAAATGTAACCTTTTTGTTTTTCAATACTTTTGGAACATGCATAGATAATTATGAGACATGATACGGCACAGCTACCATAAGAAAAACTATTGGTTCATAAACTGAATTTACTTTAATCACTTCAGATACATTTGCATCTACAAGGAATTATCTCCCAAAAAGATTAGTCTTTGTTTTTCCAAAACTGAAATATACCAGAACACCCTTGCTTGAATAAAACGTAGGCTTCTGAGAGCTTCTAAACCTAAACATAATAAGCCTGTTGTGGGACTTTATTCATTCTTAAATACCATTTTTTAAAATCAATATATAACTGTTCATCAGCAATAAATAGTATATTAAATGCACAATGAAGCACTTTTGAATAAATACTCTTTTAAATCGTAACTATTCTGAATTCTGTTTTGGGATTGTGGTAGAGTCAATACTATGTGTTCATCGCATAATTTTCTCTTCCTGAGCACATAAAAAAAACTAAATTAGAATAGTCCTTGGCCTTTTAAACATCCCATTTGCTCCTCTTTTCCTTTCCACTGCTACCTTGGAAGCCACATGTTCAGTATCTTAGAGCTACAGTGATAGAAGCTGGGTCCCTGGGATATCCAGTAACGAAGACCCACCTGGGGAAACCGCCTTGTCTACATCACTGTGACATCATTAAAAAAGGGACCTTTGTTTTGTTAAATCAGCATGGTTTTGGAATTTTTACATAGCATTGTCTAAGCTGTTCTAATAGAGGGTTGCATTATTAAAGCAGTTAGCTGATTAAAAGTATTGATCTGAGTTTAAAACCATAATTGTTTAAAAAATGAAAAAAAGCAATAATAATAATGGAAATAGCTCAAATGATGATTCATTGTCTTCAAAACCAAAAGAATCAAGTCTACATAAGTGAAATAAAAGTGATTATGCCTTTAACAATATAGTAGTAGAATATGGAAAACAGACCACTTATATTTTATAAAGTTCTCTGTGTTGAAAGCTAAGAACACCTCCTGTGTAGTAAAGCATTTTTACATTTTCCTTGGAATATCTGAATTGAAAACAATCTCAATTTATTAAACATAACTTTGATTTTGAGTTTAGGCACATTGATTTTTCATAGAAACAAGGTCATACTGTATTATTTCACATCTGGTTATTTGTATACCACCATCTTTTTTTTGTTGTTACAGTTCACATACTCTCTATGCTGTTATTTAAGTAACTTACACCAATTCACATTTTATTATCTATTTTCTACTAGATATCAAAATAATTACTTAGCTATTATAATACAAATTATCAGGGATGGTTACAAATTTAACTTAACACGAGTGATAAAAATACCCTTTTTGGAAACCACTCTTATAATAAAGGATGATTAGTTCCCAGGTAACCAAATCACATCCACCTTCCCCCCAAATAACACCATATTTGTTAAAATATTATTCTATCAGATAAGTCTACTTAAATGTTAATTTGTGTCTGTTCTCCCATATATTCTCCCAACCCCCCTTTCCCATTTTAATTTCAGAATGAAACGCCATAGTTCTTTGTTACCAAGATTTTTGTCCTAGGGAAAAGCAGAGGCAGCCTGAAGTGTCTTTGATCTTTAGCTCATGGGGTGTCCTAGAAAGGAAGGTAGGATCAGTAAGGTGCATAGAAGTATTCCCCAGGACTTGGTGATGGAGGAGTTCTGCGAGTCCAAGAAGGCTGTGGCTGCATCCAAGGAGGCAACCAGACCTGGGGGTCATGGGGCTGACTGTTGGTTGCAGTCAGAGAGGCTGCATCACAGGCGTGAGGACTTCCGGTTGCACTCAGCTCCCATGTTCCTAGGGGACATCAACCCAGCAGACCTAAGTAATCAGTGAGGCCCATGAAAAGGCTGGGATTCCTGTTGGACCAGGTGACACATGGAAGGAGATTGCTGGGTGAGACAGTTATCACATTTCCAGATGCTCCAGTGCTTCCAGAGACCCCAGATACTTGGCAGAAATGGTTTGGTTTGGTGTGTGGAGCAAGACAGAGGTGATACCAAGACTGAATGATGGTAAATTTCCTGCTGAACTGATGGAATGGGGCCTTCAAGTTGGAATGTAGTTTATGATTTAGAGGAAATTTTAAGTGTGGTATTCTTTACACAACTCAGTTTGTAGACTAAGATCCATGCTTTCTACATTAATAAAAGTATATTACTAGTAGAATCTGACCATCTTTTAACAGAATTTTTCTAAGGGAATTATAACTTTCACTTAAGGATGATGTCAGTAATATAATTTATTTAGCCCAAATGTTAGTATAAATCCTTCATGTCCTCTCCCCATACACATGGACACACACACACACCACACACAAACAATACAAAACCTCTAGGTGTATGTACATAGCAGTAAGGGCTCTTCTAATTTTACATACTCTAGGCCCCTCAGCAACAAAGAAACAAATCTTTTCTGAAAAACACTTCTGGTAACTTATCTAAAGAATGACAGAACCAGCGATGGAGAGAGAGTTATCTCCATTTTGTTTCTATCTATATTCACTTATGATCATTTAGTAAGAGAAACCATAAACAAAATTTTAGAAAATTATATGCCTTTGCCCATTGATTTAATTACTTTTTTTAAGGTATCAAGAAGCAGCTCTCTTGAAAAATTTCAAATTTAGTATCTATTAAGGAACTAAGTGTTGACAACTCAGTTACATTGATTAATATGGAATTAAGATAAATATAATATGGCCTTCCAAGAGGTTTATTTATTGCCTTTATAAGAACGATTCAAATATTATCAATCATTCTGAGGTTATATTTGAATAATGAAGAAACTAGTTACTGTTTGTTAACATTATATAGAAATTTTAAAAATACTCACCAGAATCTGTTTATTCTTCTAATGAAACACTCTTCATTCTGCCTGTCATTTTAATACACCTTGTAGGGTTTAAAGATTGGAAAATCTGAGAGGAATCCTTAGTTTTCTGATGAGGGATACTTACAAAATTCTACTGAGAATTGTTACCTAGTGCTGATTTTTCCGTTTTTGCCTAAGGATATCCATACCTTGGCATGGAGCCTCCAGAGTATATCTAATTTTTATTCATCCAGATTCCCTAAATGATCTTCCCCAAAATGCGAGCTACTGAATTAATATAAACCATATGTTGCTAAATAAGAAAGAATTCTAGTTCATAGGAGCTACCAAATTAAAATTTAATAAAAATGGAAAGACTAACTCTCCCTTGAATATGACCTCGGCAAAAGGTCATTTTTTTTTCCATCTCGAGGTCTTCAAACACTAAATTGAAAACAGGTAATGTACTGCTTTCACTCACCCCATCACCCACTGTTCACTCGGTGTTCCTCTTCTTGCGTTCTTTTTCAGAGCCCAGTAAGTCATCCAAAGGGAAGGAAAATGTGAGACTAAAGCTAATAAGGAAGTAAAGAAGAATAGGGTGAAGTTTGACAATGAAGCTTTATTTCCTTCTAGCTATAGCTTTAAGCCGTTAGTTGAAAAAAGTTAATAAAATACTGAGGTTTCCTATTACATGTTTCATTCTAAACAATAATGCACCTTAACAGCTTCCCACTCCATGAGTGGCCAATTATTCAACAGGAGTGATTTCTTTGTATGGAAAGGTATACTTTCCTATATTTTTAAAAAAGAAAATCAAAGTGGATTTCACCATAAGGTTATCATTATGCCACAGGGAGGGAAAAAGTAAGTCATGCTTACATTAATCATTCTGTTTTTGAAAGATTTTAAAATATAAATGTTTGGATTTTTAAAATTTCTATGATTTAATAAAAATCTCAATACAAGCAATACTTAGTATATTTTCCAGGAATTATATAATTTTCACTACTAGATGATCTTAAGTATTAATGTTCAATATAGAAATCAAAGTTCATTCACTGGTATAGCTCTTGAGAAATGTTAGGTCACACTGGAAAATTAAGCCCTCCACTAATTTCTTATTATTCTTTAACTATCAGGTAAGAGAAACAGTTTTTGTTTGCTGCAAGACAAGGCAAAGATATAAATAAAAATAAATAAATAATAGCACTTAGTAAGAAATCTGTGCTTAGAGAAATAACAAAAAAATAGAGCACAAATGTGTAGCCATCTGGAGAATAAGAATCTCAAAAGTAATAAGCAGCATTTGGAATTTATTACAAAGAAATTATGCCAAGAGCTTCTTATTGCAGTTTTCTGTGGAAATGTTCAAATTAGTGGGTAAAGAAATACATTATATACTACATATTTGGGTCCTAGTGATAACCATTTTATACTTGATCTCGTGGCATAATATTTGCTAACTAATCCAAATTAGCTTGGCTATAAATGCTGTCACACTGATTGAAAATTTGGTATCACACCACAAACAGCCAGTCACATGAACGACCCAGTTTGATGGAATTGTCTAGAGCCAGAGGGATGATACTGGGTCATCTTTGATATCAGATCATAGAATGTAAGGAAATTAATAAATTTGAAAGCAATTGAGATATTAAGCAGATATAAAATACAGGGTAGAAAAGAGAGGAGACATAATGAAAACCAAATAGGTCAAACAAATCACCAAACACTGATCATCACCTTCAGGACAGGTAACCAGTGGGATCCAGAATGGTTCCCATCATCACCACAAGTGTAATTTTGACAAGTCCACTCAAATTTGCTACTTCAAAATCTAGATGTGGGAGAAGGAAGAGAAAAAAATAATTACTGAAGTAGTTAAGATAAATATTTTTTAAATTAAACCCTTGGAAGTAGAAATGGAGAGGAGAAGAAAGAACCGAAAGGTATTTAAGACGCATAAAGGGCATGATCTGGTGAGAAGTTGGATGTGGTAATTAACAGAGAAGGTGGAGTCTAAAAGAACTCTCAAGTTTCTGGCATGAGAGAATCAATAGATGTCACCACCATTATCTTAAATGTGGTCTATGTGAGGAAGAACCTCACATAGGGTTTGGAGGAGAGATGACTTTAAATTTTATATATGGATGCTTTTTTCTTTTTAGTGGTTATATTATGTGTGTGTCAAAAATCCATGAGAAAGTTTGAGACTGGAGCTGGAGTTTGGGTATTATCATTATGGAGCACTGAACCTTGGCCAATGCTATGGAATGCACTAATTAAAGATAAATGATGTTTTGAAACCATGGGCCTGAGAATTGTTTTAGAAAAGGATATATTAGCTTTCCAGCACTGTTTGTTTAGTAATAATAATTGGATTTAAAATTGTGTCTAATTTCAGTAGAGCCTGGAGGAGGGGGCTTTCAAAGTAAAGGCTGGCAACATAGCTAGAATATATCTATACGAGGAGTTCATTATAAGAGCTCTCTCCATCTTGAGCAGATTTGAATTTCCAGCTTGAGATGCACACATGTAGTGGTTACAGACCTGTACAGACCAAGAGCACCTGTGTGACCCAGAGGTGGGAGAATAAAGAAATCTGTGCCTGAGAGCTCTGGACCCTTGGCTATGAATATCTTTCTTCTGTTGTTTTGTGCTATATCCTTTGCCTGTAATAAAGTTGTTCTGAGAGCATAAACTGAGTGAGTTCCATAAAGCAGTGGAATACCAAAGGTGATTAACACATCATTAACACTGGCTAACATAATTTTACTAGCAAAAATGCTCAGCTTTTTCAGTCTCTCAAAGAATTTGTCACAACTGTAATGTTGAGATTCAACCATTACAATTCCTGAGGCTAGTTTTTTCCTGAAGGGAAAAAAAAAGAAATATAGTCTCATTTCCACAAAACAAATTTAAAAGAAAGAAAAATTATTATCCAGTTTGTTCATGAAACATTTTACTCTAACAGAGTACAAAAATATCTGAATAACTGATTTTCCATGCAAATTCGTTAAGAGAAGCAATCCATTTTGGGTACTCATACTCTCTTGGTTGTATTCTTTCACTTTATTTTCAGCTATTTCTTCACCCCTCCACCTTCGTTATGTAATTTCACATGCCCAAGCATTTCATCCATTTCGCTGGTAGGTGGTTAAAGCCAAAGTTTTTCCAGCATCCTAAGGATGGGTTGAATCCTTTCAGTCCCCCGAAAAGACTTTTAATTACCACTGTTCATGCAAACATCCTGTAAGTACCTAGAGAAGAGGGCCAGATGATAATATTCATAGATAACAAACTAAGGTGAAATAGAATGATATATTGATGAAAGTAGGAGATTATCAGTTTAGTAAAGTGCCAAAGAACATAGCCTTTAAATCAGTTAGATATGGGATTAAATTCCAGATGGACTCCTTAGTAGCTGTATGACCTTAAGAAGAATACTTAATGTATTTGAGCATCAGTCTCCTTCACTGGAAAATGGTGAAAATGGTAATGTTTCACAGTGTACTGTGAGGATTAATATAACATATATATGCAAACTGTTTAGTCTATTGACTGGCATATAAGTGTGTAATAAATGGTAATGATATAAATTCAGTGAATGAGAGTTCATTAACAAATTATATATTCATGAATATAATACTTAACCTTTCCAGATCTCTCCATATCTGTTTTTTCTAATAGGAGAGTAAAGTTAAATTTACCTAGCTGGATTTTTATGAGCATTGAGGGACTGAATATATAAATGGACAGTGACCAGATCATATATAAAAACAGAATCTCAACCCACAACCTCTGCACCAAACAGTCTAGGAAGCCAAACCACAGCCTCTGCAGTAATCAGCCTGGAACAGTCAGGACTTTGTCAGTGACTTCCAGCTTCCCTAATACTTGACTGTACTTCTAACTCGGGACCAACCATAGAAAGCCAGAGCTCCTCAAACCAGTCCCATAGGATGCCCCAATTCTAATTAGCTCACCTCCAGTTTCCCCATATCAACAAAATCCGATCAGAGCATTCCTGAAGCCTTTCTTTTTTCCACTATAAAACTTTCCCATTCCCCTGTCTGGCTTTGAATTTCTGCCCTAAGCAAGTGATGGTGGCTGACTCCCTTGCTATAGGAAGCTCTGAATAAATAGCCTCTGTTTTTTCATTTGGGTGGTCTTTTTTCCACAGCATTATAACTGAGGTTAACTTTAGTTCAATGCTAATTTTAAAATGCCATATATATTTTATTAGTGTTATTTTTGTGCAAAAAACAGACATCGTGATCATAAAGGCTCACCCAGGCAACCAAGTGCTTGTGGAGATACTACTTTTCCACCAGGTACATAATACAAATGCTTATGATCAATCCGGTTCTCTCCCTACATCATTACTACAACACAGATTCTTCAACTGCTTCGAGTATTCCAGCTGCTTAATCTCTCTGCTTTTCCTTTCTTGTCATATGTCCTATCTTTTCTGTTTTGTCTGGACTCCAGTGTCTAGCATTTTAGCAATTCTCTAGTCAATATTCTCATTAACTTTCAGTTTCATATATTTAGATATACTCTGGGTAGGCAGATATTGTTTATTTTTTCTCAGAAACTCTTATTCCTTTAAAAGAAAGGGGCTCCTTTCTTCTGAGATACTGTTTTCCCATCCATCCACACGGCTTGGTAAATTGCTGTCAATCTTGGTAGCGCCATCTCCAACATGAATGCTCTCGGGACAGGCAGGTGAACTAACTGGGGTCAAGGATATTTGTACTGGGGCATTTCTAGATTCTCTTATTGGGTACTAGATTGAGAATTTTTTAGTCTAGAGCTCACAAATTCCCAATTTGTGAGATTTCCAGAGCTCTTGGAAGTCATGGTTCTAGGCTGGTGGAATAAGCCAGTATGAGAATGAAGTTCATACTCAGAAAGAAAAAGAAAGAAGAGGGCATACAGATACCATTCTCTGCTAGGGGGAAGGATCAACTCTGAGGATGTAGTTACAGGTTGGTTGAGTCTGAGATGATGCGGGGTCTGGGACTAGAGCAGAGGAGAGAAGGCAGGGTTATGAACAAGAGCTCTGGCAGTTACCACCATGATGGGACTTCACTCAGGGCGAAGGGGTGGATTAAGTTCAAATTCATGTTTGTAATAGTTCTGGAAACTAGTCAGATGTGGTTAATAATAAAGCCTTTAGAATATAACAATAAAAAGCAATTTTAACAATAAAATTGTATTATATATTCTAGATAAAAATGCACCAGTCTCACATATAAATGTCTAGATAATAACTCAAACATAAACTAACAGCTCAAAATCCTTCAGACTGTTGAATGTGTCTGGCAATTAGCCATCCATTTGTCTCTGAGTTCTTAACTTTGGTAAGTTTGCTCTTGCCATAGTAGGACCAAGAAACAATTATTTGGTGGTGGGTGTTTGTGGGGGAAATCTCAAGAATGCTACATTTGAGTCAGATGCCCAGACAGATGTGCAATAGTAAGTGGGCCTGGGAAGCTACCAAGTCAGTTCACAAATATTTATTGAGCAGCCAATGAATGTCAAGAAAGAAATAATAGAAAATGCTTTGAATTAGGAACCAGGAGACCCTTAGTCTTCTGGGTCTGAAGCTGTAATTCTTGACCTTGGTCAAGTCATACAGCAGCTCTGAGCCTCATTTTCCACATCTGCGGACGGGCCATGTTGTGCATCATCTCATTTGGGGTCTTACAGAGCAAATACAGAAATACAAAATCCCGTTTCTCATCTAAGAAGATGTGCAGATTTGGGGCAGACATTTGAAATATTAAATATCAAAAGGAGAAGTATAAATAACAATTAAAAATAATGATATACGAGTCCCCACAAGGAGGCCTTATAAGCTAAATGAAAGGTAGAAATAATTACTTCTTAAGAGACTAAGACCCTAGGGATGCAGTTCTAGACAATGTGAAGTACAACTGGGAAGCCAGTGGACTTTCCATCCCTTCCCCAAGCCCTGGGGATTTTTCTCATACTCGCCAGGTGACAGCTTCGCCTCCGCCCCCAGGAAGGGACTGATAACTAAGGGATTGACCAAATGGGATATTAAAGCAGGCAGAGGCGGCCCAGGGTGCTAGGGTCAGGATGCAGCCCGCGGAGCTGTGCAGGCGGCTGCACCCCGGGTGGGACATCCCTGACTCACCCACTCCACGCGTCTTCCGGCGCCGCCCCTGCCCACCCCTCCCGCTCTGCGGCGCTAGCGATCGAGGCCCTCCGGGTCGGTTACCGGCTGCCCAGGCAACCTCGGCGGCGGCTCCCAGACCCCGGGCTCGCGCTCCCGGGGCCTCTCTGGCCGGTCGTGTGCCTGCCCCGCATTTCTGCTGCCGACCAGCTCTGCTGGGGCTCTGCGCGCTAGGCCTTCTCCGAGCCGCCACCTCCCAGCTCTTTTTTCTTTCTTTTCTAACCAATTTAACCCTGCCGAACTTCTTTTCCTCTTTACTGAAGGGGGGGTGGGGGGGGTGGAGATGAGTCAACGCCCTTTCCTACAGTAGTTATGATTATTAGAATTAGGTAGGATCAGACTTACTAAATGCGAAGCCCGCAGGACTTCCACAGGAGGCAAGTCTCTGATATCCTACCTTCAAAAGAGGAAGCCCGCCAGCATCGGTTGGTTCAAGGACTTGAGGTGATGAGCTCCGTTTGGTTTGGTTGTTGGTTCTAAGGTTACTTTGGTATTGAGAAACCTGAACGACGTATGGGGGTGGATAGGCAAACTTCTTCCCTTTGTGTCTGGAGGTTAAGGTGGGGAAAGTGATGAATTCAAGCTGTCTAAGGATCTATTTCTAATAAAAACAAATTTTTGAAGCGTGATTCATTTCACGACATATTAGGTGCCACAAGATACATACCTCAGTTCTATTACCACCTCAGTGAATGTATATTATGACCTGAAATAGAAGCATCTTCAAAAAAGGAGGCTTGTGCATTACATGCTCACCCTCTTCTTGGATGAAACCAAACGGTAAACAATAAACTGAAGATGGTTAAAAACATAGGATCAAGACAAAGATTAGTATTCTTATGCAGACACATCATATTTTCAGGCACCACTGGATACAGGCAAAGGTCTGCCAAGATTAAGGAAGCAAAATCTATTACCTTAAGAGGCAATTCAATTAGTAATCCTTTTTAATGGAGGGAAGTCTGCGAGGCCTTACCTGGAATAAGATCATTCCAGCCAAAAACGTAAAAGAGGAAGCAGTAACAGGCAACCTGGAGTCTTAATCTTAAATTCATATATGCAGAAGCAGAGCTCTTTTTGTAATTAAAAAATGGATTCCAGAATGCACTCTCCAGTTTCCCATCTCCCTCCATTAATTATTTAAATTTGACATGTTAGCAATACAATGTTAAATTTAAACCAAATGCATCGTTTGCATCCCTTAAATATATATTCATGAGTGTTCAAATCATCTAAGTGAATATATTAAAACAATACCTAGATTTTTTTCTCCCTAGAAACTTCATTTTTGAAATTTTTCTCTTAATTAACTAAAACTCATTGATAATTGTTATGCATGCACCTATTGTGGTAGGCAGAATTCTAAGGTGAACCCAAAGACCCTAGCCCCTTGGTATACATGCCTTGCATAATCCTCCAGACTTTGAATAGGATGGATTTTATTCTGGTGATTAGCTTGTTATATGATACAATTATCTTCAAAAGGGAGATTATCCAGGGTGAGTTGGGCTTAATTGGATGAACCATTAAAAGGGACTTGCCTCTTCCTGGAGTCAGAGATTTGAAGCATCAGAGGAGCATCTGACACAGGGATATTCTTCATTGTTAGCTTTGAAAATTGAGAAGTCATGTAGCAAAAAATGCAAGCTGCCTCTAGGAGTTGAGAATGACTCTGGCTGACAACCAGCAAGGAAATGGGGACCTCAGTCTTACAACCTCAGGGAACTGAATTCTACCAACAA
Source organism: Camelus dromedarius (assembly GCF_036321535.1). Classification (NCBI taxonomy): domain Eukaryota; kingdom Metazoa; phylum Chordata; class Mammalia; order Artiodactyla; family Camelidae; genus Camelus; species Camelus dromedarius. Next base: position 8,283,628 of record NC_087467.1, on the reverse strand, counting down.
TCTGAATGATCTCAGAAGAGGACACTGTGTTCCAAATGAGAATATATCCTGTCAACAGCTTGATTTCAGCCTGTGAACCCTGAGCAGACAACCTGGTCAACCTTATGTGGACTTCTGACATACAGAACTGTGAACTAATAAATGGATGTTGTTTTAAGCTGCTATGTTTGTGGTAATTTGTTATGTAGCAATAGAAAACTAGTACACCTATTAACTCACTTCAAATAAACAAAAGTAAGATTTTTTAAAAAATAAAGGTACAGAGATATCTTGGGAAACCCAGGGCAGAATTGTAACTGAAACTCAAATAGGCCAGACATCAGACACTGCAAAATTAAATTAACACTAGACCTATTGTCATAAAAAAAGAACACAGTAGCTAAGGTCATGTTATTAGCAAATAGAAAAACCAATTTTCTACAAAAATAGAACAAACAGAAATAGCTGATTTTTCTATAGCAACAGTTAAAGAGTAGAATGAAATATTTACCAAACACAGAGAAAATAATGATCAAACAAAAATACATTCCCAGCAAAACTATCATTCAAGAATGAGAACAACAACAACAAAAGAAACCCATATTTTGCAAGAACAAAAACAAAGTTTACCATTTGCAGAGTTATTCTGAACTATGTGCTTTAGGAAGAATGAAAATAGTAAAGCTACTGGAAAGATGTGTGGTTAAATCTAAACATCCTGGCTACATGAAAACACGTCAACCATCCACCTGTCTTCTTGGCTTTCTCTTCTTAATAATCTCCTACTCAGTTAGTCCTTAAGACTTGTGTATACAACTATTTTAATATACCTCCTGACAGTACTAGACCATTTCAAGAATTAAATTTAACAAGTGTGTTCTGGGCCTCTTTTTTTCTTACTTACACCAGAATGATTTAAAGTCGCTTTTAGATTAACTAAATGCACACCACACCTGCCATAGAGAATTGGCTGAATACTCCTATTTATTGATAATACTATTTTATTAAGATGGACTAGAAGGGTCTTCAGTAGACAAATGGAATTGATATCTAATTATATCTGAAAGAGTGGCATGATATCAATTTCTCTAAATTAAAAATTATTGTCTTTGGCATACATTCTCCAAAATTCAATTTGCTTACATCAAATTACTTCTTATAGCAACTTAACTCATTTTTATGTTCTAAGTAATTCATACTGCTGTACAATGAGAAAATAAGAAGTTCCAAAAGAGCATCACTGATGTTTTTCTATAATGATATATGATTTAAAATATTTCAAGATCAGAATCATTTTGCTCTATCATCAATGGTGTAGAATTCAGAGAAATCTTATACCTAAATTCATGTACTAAAGATTACCATTTATGTTTTCTAAAGTGAATTTTAAATTATCTTAAATACTAAACATTCCTACAGATACCTCTGTTGCCACCCACTGTAAGTTGTGGTCATTTATCCAGACAAGTGCCTCTGAATTCTCATTATAAGCTTACATCCATCTCATCTGCTTTTTGTAAAGCATATGGATCTGTTTTCAATCCATATGCATTATAAAATATCTACAATCCAATACTTCATCAGAGTACACAACTTCAAATTTTCTCTGGGCAGTTTTATCAAAAGCTTGCCTGAAATGGGCACTATATACAGAATATCTTCTGTTTTAAAGATGTAAAGTTATATGCCTTTTTTATTTGCTTTCAGTTATTTTCCTGAATCAGATGCAACCAATATCAAATAACCTATTTGAACAATATTAGCTTCTCATTTAATGGGATCGTTGTCACTGTTACATTACTCTTTTAACTTTAATCAAAGGGCACTCATTAAAAAGACATGAAATATACCACTACATTAATTCTAGGTGATATTGTCCATCATATCACTCAGTGGAGCCATACAAAATTCTGTGTAAGAAATTGGTGTACGGGTATGTGAGGACGAGAGAAAGAGATGTTGAAGAGGTTGAGTATTAGGAGAGATCAAACAGGTAATTTCTTAACTTAAGAAATCAGTGTAAACCATGTATAAATTATGAGATTTATATAGATATCTGAGTCTTTCCTTTTATCTTGTTTGCCAGACATTAAGCTTAATTTTAGCAACCATGTTAACCATTTGGTCTTTATTTTCTACTGCCATTAACATTGCACTCATTTTCATTATATATTTTTGTTGTATTTTTGTGAGAAAAAGTGACTTATATAAATATAAATCAAAAGTGAACATGAAGGGAAATGTTCAATAAAGATATAACCTTTGAAATTCATGTAATTTAGTAAGCAATAAATATTAATTTCTGCACTATTAAGGAGAAATTAATTTGCTACTTTCTAAGACAGGAATGATGTCATCCGGTTCATAACACTGTCTTAGCACATTTTGATATTGCCTATAAAACAGCATTGACTAAAGCTGAATCTACTGTCTTAGAATCAATCATGATAGTGAAAAGTCACAGACTTGCAGTCTGCTAAAGGCATGGTACTCACATCTCCAACCTAGGCAGTATAGTGAAGAATTATTCTGGTGGTTTTGGCATATTACCTATACCAGACCCCCTGTCTCAACTACCCATGCAAAGCACTCCTTTTAGTAGCAGTCACCATCTTAGATTTGATCATCTTTACCTCTTTTGATTCTTCCTTTCCTTTTTCAAGGGATAGAATCCTAATCTTCTGCTGGGAAACTGTTCCATCATCAAAGCAAGTCATTTAAAAATATAGATGAGTGGAGAAATGCACACATACGTACATATGTATATACATATCATGAACAGGTCTCATGAATTACCTTGCACTGAAAACACTAGTGAAAGGGGAAAAAAAAGAATCTCTTATCTCTATCTGTGGTCAATGAGGAAGATCATTTATAATTTCTAAGTTCACTCATTGGTGTTTTTGCTTTTCCTGAGAAAGTTCTAGATAATAAATTACAATGTTTATGCTGTCATTTATTTATTGAACACTGCCACATGCCAGACTGTGCACTTTCCTATACTCAGATCTACCTCTTGGATAGCTATTATCCCCCATTTTTTAAATGAAATTGTGATTTGGAAGACGTTAAATGACTGGCCGAGAGACACAATTAGTAACTAGTGGAGAAATATTCACACAAAATTGTGACTAAAATCAGTGCTGTTCACAACACACTACTGACTGAGCCTAGAAGTGTCAAGCACTTAATCAGTGCTGGATCCCTGCCTTCATTTGAGTCCAGCCATGGGCTTGCTTAGCCTTATTTTCTCTGAGACTTCAGGAGATGAGTTCCTTGAAAGCTAACATAGAACCTTTCTGATTTTCCACTAATTTTCTGAATTAGCATTCAAGGCCCACAGTTTGTCATTTTCTCTGTATATATATACAGGATCATCTCCAAAGTCAAGTGATCACCTGACCTTGATAATCATTCTTATTGCCATAGTGACAAGCTAACAAATCCAATTTATCTCCCAACACCTTATTTTCCAAGTAGACTTCATCTCATGCTACCACTAGTAATAATTTGAAGTGATAATGTCATCACAGGACTCAGATTACTATTACATTTGTCTCTAGTGAGCAATGTTAGCCATGTGAGAAAACCAATTTCAGAATCTCAATTAGAAGTTCTGTTTTCTGAGACCACAACCACTTATGCTATCAGATACTGTTGATCCTGCAATGACTCGGAGCTCAGGGGTGCCAACCTCGGCAAAAATCAAAAATCCACTGTAACTTTACAGCAGGCCATTCGTATCCTGGGATTCCCATGTGCAGATTCAAACACCCATCAATCAAGTCATGTAGTACTGTAGTGCCCTATTCATTGAATAAAAAATACACAAAGAAGTGGACCAGGGGAGTTCAAACCTATGTTAATCAAGGGTCAACTATACCTAACAGTCAAAGTACTATCAGTAAAAAGAAAGCATTCTAAAATGATAATAGGGAGAGGCAAAGAAAGAGATTATTCACAACGGGTAAGTAGGTTTAAGGACAATCAAATGATTTGTGAAAAATCCTGGGAATAACAAAAAGGGGAGCTGTTACCACCACAGTCTGATAATGTAAGGGGAAATAGAGGTTAGCAGAATCAAGAAAAATGAGATATAATCTTAAAGAGGACATCTGATAAGAGTTCTGACTTTCAGCAACCTGGTAGGAGTGAAGTGGGAGAATAAATATTCTAATATCACTCTCTTCTTACCCTCTAGTCTCTACTGGTGTCCCCATTAGGAGGTAGAACCCAGAGAGCAAGGCTTCGCATTGATTTAACCCAAATAATTCAGCATTGCAGGGCACAGAGCACAGTGGTGAATAGTGTAGAAATGGACCCAAAGGAGCAAATAAAAAATATCCAGCAGAGTTTTAAATGCTCTTACGATATCTAAGAAGGCACTCTGAAGCCACCTGACCCAGTGTGGACCTAACCTCAAGGTAAGGGATTATAGGAAATGCAGAAATTCCAAATATTTTGGGTAAGACTATAAAAGCAAAAGGAGGAATGAGCCTCACTTCCTGGCTGAAACCTAGGAAGATGCCAAAACTCAGAGAGAAGCCTCTAAAACCAGCATGGTATAATGATGGCAAGTGAGACATTATGACAGAGCAATTCCATGCAGAGATAATCTGAGAAAGTCCCTAAACCCCCACATACTCAAGTCTCTCACAGCCACAGAAAAGGGAGAAAGTGCAAATGAAATTTTCCTGGGTGCACCACCCTCCTTGAGACGGTTATGGAAAGTCTGAGATGGCTGGAGGAATTGAACAAGCCTTCCAAATAATCATGAGTCTACAAGCCAACCAATAAAAGGCACAGTGGGACCTTAAACATGGCCTCAGATGCCTGTGGGACTAAATGCTAACAACCAAAGACCTTAAGGTGAATTCTATCTCAGTCTGGCAGCATAAGACAGAGGCTATACTACACCCATCAACAAACAATGGGAAGAACCACCTTGGGAAAAAGAATTTGAGATGTTTCTGATTTGACTGATTATAATTGAAATGAAAAGTACTGACATGTTAATTAGAGTCAGTTATCAGCCATCAGTCAGAATGGGTGTTCAAAACAGAGGTTGTTCCATCAACAAGTAAAAAATTACCTTTGGCCACCTGAATATCTGACTTGAGAATTCCTACCCAAAACGTGTAAATACACACACACACAAACACACACACACAGAGTATATCCACAGTGCGCTGCACTAAAAGCAATCTGAGAAAAAGATTAGATTAGCATGAACAGAACAGAAATCATTTTCAGTATCCATAATTCTGATTATCGTCGGGCATTTCAGTGTATAATTCCAGCAAAATATTTTACCCAGATGTCCCATTGGGTTAATCAGCACCATTCAGCTGAAACTGTGCATGTTTTCCCTTTAACACACAGTTATGTGTAACAGTTGTATATTTCTATAACTCGACATCATCAAGAAGTTATGTTTTTAAAGCAGCAATACATTGCAAAACAAAAATACAATATTCTCTTTTACTTGAATCTGAGACTAATTCTAATTGATTGTACTTTAAGTGTATAAATTTTACAAAAGGAATAGCACAGTTATTATCCCTAATGAAGCCCCTGTGGTGTGTCAGCCCAACCAGTGACTATTACCACATGTCTTATTTGGCCTTCACATTTTTCCTCTGCCACCACATGCTATTGCTAAGTTAATTATGATCTAGAATTCTCATTAAGTTTATGTGCATGTGTTGCCTTGCAGTCTTCAAAATTTAATCATAACTTCTAAAACAAAAATTTCCATTTTAAGAAAACTGCACTTTCCATTAGAGTTTGATAAATTAGAAATATAAAACTAATATTTTTCCTCCTTTTTAAAATATAACAGTGAAAATTTCTAACTAATGGAAAGCATTTATGTTTCAAATGAACACAGCATATGCCAGGTTTCAGCCCCAAGACAATTTTTATGACCAAGTCACTGAATCCTGAAAAGAAAATTTTCTGGTAGGAATGTTTTCTTTAATATACACACAGTCGTTTCAAGGCTTTTGTCACCTTAATTACTTTTGTTAAAAATTTGGGGAGGCTCAGAAATGACTCTTGATTTTAATGTCATGATATCTCTTAAAATGTCCTTTTCTGTCTTCTATCTTATTAAATTAATCGGCTTCAAGATCTGTTTTTCATTGAGAGCTTTATGCACTTATTTAGAAATACGCACTAACAAAGGTAGTGCTCCTTGGGTACCTGGTCTACTGGCTTCATTCAGGAAGCACAGCTACATTGGAAAGATTCATATTCTCCTTAATTTATTACTAGAAATAAGAGATCTCTCCATTTTGCTTATTTAGTAAGTAGCTTGTATTTAGCTATTGCTCTTTTTGTCATTTTTAAATTCTTTGCTGCTTATCCTATTGATCTCTAACCTCATTTAGGAAGAAGAATTAAACAGGCAAACACTTATTACACCCACTGAATATTTGTTACATCCAGACTCTGTTGTGAATGCTTTACATTCATTAATTCATTTGATCATCACAATAATGCTCTGGGGTACTTAGTACTATAGGAGAATAAACACAAAGGTATACTTCCCCAGGATGTCACAAAACCAGCAGGTGGTGGAGAAATCAGTCGAATCCAGGCAGCCAAATTAGTTACACTCTTAGCCACCTCACATGAGAAAACAGGAAGATACAGACTATTTACTCTAAAATCACTGTCTTCTATTTTTTAAGTACAATTTATGTAATCAAGTCCTATGACCTCTCTCGTCTATCTCTAGTTTCTTTCTACTCTGAGCTTGCATGCATCTCCACTCCCACCCACTTTCCATGGAGATCTTTTCCAGGATGGCTCAATTCTGCTTGTTAAGGATCAAACCTTTTATTTCCCACAGAGTTTTTAACAATGGAAAATGCAAGCTCACTATTGCACTTGACTCATGAGGAATAGGGAAGATTAATAGGCGGTTACCAAAAATAGGTTGTGAAAACCCAAACTTAAAAGGAACAAATAACTGAAGAGAATGTATGTTTGTATCACCTAGTATTGATCCTTCAACTATCTCATTGGAAAATTAAGAATGTAAGTAAACGAATGTTTGGGTTTTACTATACTCAGTTAGACTTAATTTTTCTGATTTAAAGATCTAGCATTCCTACCATGCTACAGAGCTTTAACTTACTCTCTTGAAATTATTAACGACAGCATTTACCATCCTAAGGCAATTCTTTTTAGTTAAAAGTATTTTAGCAATTATATTTAAGTTGTTAGCATTGGTTTATAGCTAAATGTATTAGCTCATGAAATTACTTTAACTCTTAGGTTTAAAATAATTTCTTTTATTTAATATGCAGTTGAAAATGAGAAATGATTTTCCCAAAGTAGTCTGCATCAAAAGCTATGTGTGAAAGAGCATTTATTTTATTTAAGAAAATTATCCACATGTTGAATCATTTATTCATTAATTCAACAAATGTTTACTGAGCACTTAGGTGTTTGCCAGATATTTTTATTGCAGTGAACAAAACACAAAGGTACTGCCCTGAAGGAGCTTACGTTCCACTGTGGGAGGCAGTCAGTTAATCCATACACAAATGAATATCTATAATGTCGAGTGCAAAAAGAAAGCTAAGAAAGGTTAAGGGTTTAGGGTAATGAGGGTGGGTGTTAATTGAGATGTGTTGTGGGGAAGAAAGGCAGAAGAAAGTGAAGAAATAAATCATGAAGCTATTTGGGAAAAAGTATCATTGACTGAAGGAACCACAAATGCTAAGTCTCAAGGGCAGGAGAATGAGGTGTTCCTGCTATTTTTAATATATTTATACTAGTGGTGGAAACTAAAACTGCTTTCTGCAAAGATATGTGCTTACACGGGAATAAAGATTAAGAGCAGATCATGCCAAATCCATACAACTGTGAAATCGAAGACTGTAGAAGTCATTGGTACCACACACTGGGTCACCTGGCCAGGTAGCTAAGCATGACTAGAGAGAACTATGGTGAATATTTAAAGTGCCTAAAAGCAATAGGTTGGAAATCAGTTGGCAATGCTTAAAATGAGAACAGAGCTGTCAAGGGCTGAGAGTGCAGAAGACAATGAAGCTCTAAGAGCATGGGGCAGCCATTAAGTGGGCTTGAGAGACAGTCCAACCCCATGATGAGAGTTACCCAAGGCTGGGGGTGCACCTGGATGGGTGGGAGATGCTGGTACAAGAGCCTTGTTCTTTCTTAGAGTAAGTTCCTACCCCTAGTGCAGCAGCTGACCAAAGTAAAACTATCCTGCTGAAGTAACTGTAACTCTTCTCTTGATATTTTGGATCCCTGTGCCTAGGAAAAATCTCACATAGACCCAGTGCAGCTTTGCGTTGTGCTGGCTTCATTGCCCTGTTCACAAATCAAACAGATGCTAATATGCATCACTAACACTTGTACAGAAAAGACAAAACTGGAAGTGTCAGTGAAAGAAAAAGTTGGGCAGTGTGTCCAGAAGTCAGTGAGTGAGCAGGAGTTCTAGGAAATAATATCAAATAAGTAGTTAAGTAGTGAGGACCAAATCCTATAGCACCTTAGATGGGGCAGCCAGGGCGAAATCATACAAACCTTAGGACTTTGGATTTTTGTGCAAGTGTGGTAAGAAGTAACTGGAAGGTTATGAGCAAGGGACTAATCTGTCTTCCATTTGAGAAGGAATATTCTGGCAGTCATGTGGAGAATAGGATCTAGGAATCAAGAAGGGAAAACTGAAAATGTGTTTAGTAACTATAGATAAGAGATTAAGGAAGATTGAACATCATTGAGCCACGGTCATTGTAAGAAATGGTCAGATTGCAAATATGTTTTTTAAAAATAGATCCAGCAGGATTTTCTGATGGACTAGATATGGTTTCTGAGAATAAGAGAGAAGTCAAAGATGATTACAGGGGTCTTTTTTTTTTTTCGCTTGATCCAACTGAATATAGATCCCATTTACTTGAGATGATAGACACAGGGGAAGGAGTCATTTTAACAGGCATTCAGAAAGGAATCAACAGTCTCATTTTAAACATAGTAAGATTAAAATAACTAATAGAAATCCAAGAAGGAATGTGAAGTCCCAAATGAAGAAGAAAGATTGGCCTAAAACTATAAATCATTGCATTAGGACCTCGTGGATAGCATTTGAAAACACGGGACTGGGTGAGATCACCGAGGGAGTAACTATAAACACAGAACTGAGTCAGGTTCCTGAGTCAAACAGACATTAATTTAAAAAATCAAGAAACTGATAAGGGTTCTGAAAAAGAGCCTGAGAATCAGTGAAAAGTGAGGCAAAGGACACTCAGGAGAATTGAAGTAAAGAAAATGTTTTAAGAAGGGAGAAGTAATCAAGTGTGTCGAAAGCTTTCAAAATGCCATGTGAGGTGAGGACTGACTGACAGTGACTTGGAGATGTACAGGTCATTGGGATCTTGACCTGGATGGTTTCCGTGAAGCAATAAGAGTGCTTTGAGGACAGAATAGTAGAAGAAATGGAGGTGGCCAATCTAGATAACCATTGTGAGGTATGTGATATAAAGCAGAATTAAAGTGTGAACTGTAGCTGAAGGGAGATGTGAGGTAAAGGAGGGTACTAAAAAGTAAGATGGAAAATTTTGCAGCATATATATAGGTGGTAATGGAAATAGTCCAGCATAGAGGGCACTTGACGATGTAAGAGAGGAACTAAATGAATGTGGTTGGGGAAAAAAGTAAGTGAAAGTAAAGAATGAGGGTAAAACACGTGATATATTTACATTGAGAAAACTGCTAGGGTGAAATCCACAGACTATGAAAAGAGAAAAAATTGTAAACTGTTGTTGGCCTCAAAATCAAGCTAGATATTCCTAAGAGATGGAACAAAACAAAACTACAAAATGGTTCTAGAAGCAGAAGCCGTAAGCTTCCTGGGCTCCAGAAACCAACAGGAGCACCTGGAAATTAAATTATGTTAATTACTGATAGGGACTAAAAGTGCTCTTTAAGAGTCAGTGACCAGAGCCAAGCTTACTTCTAAAGCTTTGCCTACCACCTGTCCAACTTTTGAGTAGGTGCAAAAAATTTTTAAAAGCTGTTGACCACTGGTTGAGGCTATGGCTTATATGAAACCGTTCTTAGAGGCAGTGAGAAGATGTAAGTGTGACCACTTGCCCAGATTTTGAACCAAGATACCATTAGGCTTATAGACGCTCTTGAAGGTATCTCCAGTACTGCCACATAGCATGAAGCATGGAGTGGCCATAGAAGACTTGGGTTAGAGAGCTGAATCCTCAACTGCCAGGAGAGAAAGAAAAGCATGATGTGAGCATTTAATTAAAAAAAAAAAATTTGGAAACCAAAACCAATGTGAAATAAAATTCATACTTTATGACAAGACAAGAAAACTTCAAACAAAAAAATCTTCTCTGACCTTTGGCCTCCTCTCTCCCCTCATGTGCACTGTGTGTCTGCATATGCCTCGATCAAACCTCCCCCATCAGCAGGAATAGCTGCTCAACCACAAAGAGCAACATTCTTCTATCATTAATAAGACAACTCCTTAAAAGATAACATTCCTTCTTGAGCTTGTAAGGAGTCATATGACCCAACACAATGAAGCTTGGATCTTGATTATGTAAACGGTCATTAATACATCATTTGATGTACAGCCCTCTTTCTCAAAAAACTTATAACTATGCCTTGACTTCCAACGGGCGGAACGGTTCTCAGAGCTTTCTGAGATGCTCTTCCCAGGTTATAATCCTCAAATTTGGCTCAAATAAAATTTTCCACCTCTTGCTTAGATGAACTGGTTAATTTTTCATCGACACTACAAAACACAAAAGGAAAAAACAGTAAGAAAAAAACAACAAAACCATCAATTTGGAAGTGAATTTATTTCAGGCGAAATTAAAAAGTTAGAATGGTTTGGGTAAAATATGACAAATAAATGTGTTTAGAATCCTAAATGATATTCAACAAATATGTGAAATGCCTTTTCACTGGCAGACACAATTCTGGGTACTGGAAATAGAGTAGATAAAACAAGACAGAAAAATCATTACCTTCATGAAGGTTACATTTCAATGGGTGAGATAATTAAAGACATTATACTCATAAAAGTATGCAAGAAACTCTGAAATAGAACAAAAAACAATGAGTCTGAATGAGATTAATCAATTGAAGTACTGAAAATAAGATAATTATGACATTTTTTAATGCAAAAAGTGAATCAACTCTAGATTGGACATGTGCAGAAATGCAACATCATTTAAAAACATGAAGAATTAGTTAAGAGACTGAGTAAATGTTGCTTCAATATATATCTAATAGAAGTCCTAGAACAGAGATTAGAAAACTTTTTCTCTGAAGAGCCAGAAGGTAAACGTTTTAGGCTTTGCAAGCACATCTCAACCTTGTCATTGCAATGCAAAGCAGCTATAGACAATTCATAAGCAAAAGATGGCTGTGTTCCAACAAAAGTTCATTTATAAAAACAGTCAACGAGCCACTTTGGCCTTCAGGCTTAAATACTAATCTCTATTTTAGAAGAAAAAGAAAGGGATTAGTAAGGAAGTAATATTTAAAGAGGTAAAGGTAAAGAATTTTGCAAGAATAAAGAAATTCATTAGTACTCCATTCAGAAGGACTTTGAGAGCTAAGCATGTGTAATAAAAATAAATCAACACAAAGATACATGATGGCGTAACTGCAAAATCTCAATGATAAAAAGACGAAATGTTCAAAGCCACCTGAAGAAAAGAACCAATGATTTACAAAGGAGCAATAATTATACGTAGGGCAGTTTTCTTATCAGTTCAATCATGCCAGGAAAAAATGGAATAATATATGCAAATTGTCAACCTAAACCTAAAATTTGATGCCCTACTAATTCTTACTCTAGAAGGAGGGCAAATTAAATCACTTTATGATGAAAAAAGAATTAAGATAGCTTGGCAGTATTGGACATATACTAAAATCTATAAAGCATGAACTTCAGCAAGAAGAAAATCCAACACAGGATGAAGGAATGGGATTAAAAATATATACAGTTGATTCCCTTTCAAATAGTTACGTTCTATAAAGTCACTGGGAATGCTCAATTCTTGAATACTGAACCATTGCTCATAAGGGAAATACACATCTCTCTCTCACATAGATTATAATCTTAAATCCTAAATATTGCTCATTTTGGTGGATTTTATTTTCTTTATTTTACAAAAAGGAAAACAAGGTTCAGAAGTTTTAAATAACTTGCCTGAGGCCACCCTCACTAACAGATGCCAGACTGGGGACTCAAACCCCATCCATCCAACTCTAAGCCCAAGCTTCCTGCCCTTCACTAAACTGCTCCCAACCCTCTCAGTCCTCTGGTCATCCTTGCAAGAGAGCTGAAGCAAGAATGCAGAGCCCAGCCTTGTATGACCCCAGCTACAAATATGTATCTTGATGGACTCAAATCTCTCACTACTATGAGCATGGCCACAAAAAAATAATGAAAGCCAAGAGTATGGATTTGGGGGTGACAGATAAATTTTAGTGAGTAGGCAAATTCACAATATGGAATCTGAAAACAATGAAGATGGACTGTACATCTATCTATATGTATATTCAGTTATATCTGTATATTTAACTATTACTTGAAAAACAAATATGTGATGTATTCTGGTTTTGAAAAACATAAAATTAAAATTTCAGGCAGAAAAACAAGATAGAGGAGCATTTTTCATGAAATAAGTAGATCATGTTAAATTCTATATCTCACTGGTGAATAAATTAGAGTTATCAAATTGTGCAGAAAAGAGTTATCACAGTAAAGCTGAGACTGCGCCTCTTAGTTACTTGCAAGGTTTACTTCTGGCTGGCATCTAGGGACTACTGTTTTAGGAGGGTTCCCACCATTCCCTAAATGTTACGGTAACTCGCTGGGCCCAAGTGTTTGTACGGAACAATGTGATTTATACTGAACACCTGCTTTCTTCATGGGAGTCTAGAACTTTAATACATGGCGGGCAGATTTTTTTCTAAAAAAATCTAGGCACTGAGTTTCTAATGAGCCTCCTTGGTAGACAACATTTCACTCACTCCTATAATTACAACTCTTTGCTGGAGGAATTAAGTGATCCTTTGTGACGTCACTGGGAGAGGACTCTTGGATGCTTGTGCCCAGTTTCCTGCAGACTTCACCCCAAGTGCCTTTCCCCTGTGTTGATTCTGCCTTGTATCCTCTGGCTGTACTGTCAGTAAACCATAGCCATGAGATGAGTATGTGATGAGTTCTCCTAGTGAATTTCCAAATCTGCAAGTGGTTTCAGGGACCACCAAATAGGAGGTGAGCTACAATTTGCCCAGTTCCCTGCCTTGGAGACCTTTCTCTCTGGTGGCACAGTGGGCAGAAACACAAGTGTGGTGCCATCTCACCGGGCTGAGAAGCAAGAACTTGTTCAAGGCTACTGGGCAATTAAATCTGCGGATCAAGGTAGTAGAAAACGAAAAGCTGCCTTGAGTGGGCACATATCTGTACTTCTACTAGGGAATTGATAGGCGTTGGAGTCACTGGAAAAAATCCTTAAAGAGAGATTATAGTAATTTAACAGCCATGAAGACTTATTGCCAAACACAAGTTTATTCAGAGTTCATAGAATAGAGACACGCATGGTCCCTGAGCAGTAAGGGCTTAGCCAGGGAAGAACTAGGAAAAGTATAAGATGGAAGCAAGAGAGTAAAGAATGAACCCTGATAGACCCCGATAGAGAGTTCCCAGATATTGAAAATGCCTGTTTTTAACCATGAGTAGTAGCTGGCATGGGGGAGTGGCCCACAGTTGGTAAGTGGGGAAGCTGATACAGCAAAACATGCCAGCCTTTGATTAAATTTTCTGTGTGAATTCATGATCTGGCACTGTTTCCATCTCACATTTTATGGTTTTTCCTTTGTTGTCAGTTTCCTATATTATCCATGCAATAGGACATATTATATGAAAATTTGTTGAAACTATGCAATTTATGAAGTTCAGTGAATCAACTCCTCCTATGCTTTACCCCCAGCTCCCTCTTGAACTCAGATCCAAACTGTCTAATACTCTGAGTATCTCCACAAACTCATAAGTTGAATATATTCAAATCACACTGAGTATCTTCCCTGAACCTGCTTCCTGTTGTGATTACTACAAATTAATATTCATAGTATGTACAACTCAAGCCTTTGAGTCACAATTTGAAGACTCCAAAAAGTCAAAATCTAAAAGACATGGAGCCATGGTTGAAGACTTCTTGCTTCACCGCCTCCCATCCTACCCTGCTCAGCATCCCATTGGTTGCCAAGTCATGTAGGTGCTATTCCATACTCCATAATCCTGACAGATTAATGTTCCCAAAGCACAGCTCTAACCACATCATTTCCCTGCTCCCAGACCACTCTTCACCTAGTGCACATTACTTTAATTGAAGAGGAACTATGAAAAAATAAATAGCCTCGTATACTAAATTTATAATCCTAAATATAGCAAGGGCAGTAATGTTGCAAGAACCTTGAATCATCACAGCACTTTAGGTTCAGGAAAGCACTGACTACTATTAAGCCACTAATGAAGTACAGTAGACAAATTCAGTTACAGCACAAAATGGCAGTAGGATAAATAATGGCAGCCTATTTAAAATGTAAATAGTAAATTTTGCTCCCAGCAGACTTTGGTTCCTGTTTGTCTGTTCTCAAAGTCATCAAAGATATATGCAAATCGTGTGTGTGCACACCTGTGTGTGCCTGTGTGTGTGGAGAAAAAGAGAGAAGAGAGAGAATTTCATTTATTTTTAGTAATCTGTTCTGCTCACAACAGTGCCCACTGGTAGAAATACTTTGATTTAAGAGGACGAAGAATGTATCATCAGGCAAATTCATTTGGGATAAATGGGTTTCTCTGTGCATAATAAAAACATTAATTCACTGGAAATATAATATATATTTTTAATATTATAGTTATAAAGTCATCCTGCATTAGTGTTCCATGTTAAATAAAGGAGAGAGGGAGGAAAATGAGCTAGAAAAAGCTACATTTCTATTTAACTTTTTGGAGTAATGTAAAGAAATAGAGGTCTCTTTAAGAGCAAATCATATTTGAATTGGTGCTAATTCATGTGATGGTGTTCATGTGGGCTGAATTCCCCATGCCACTCAACAACCATTTTATTTATCCATTTTTAGTTCCCTTTTCTCATGCACATCATGACTACTCACCTAAAGCTACCTCCGTAATGTGTAAATCCTTAACTCCCTTGCTAATTAATTAGGGGGAAAAAGGTGAGAGGTTCCAGCAAAAACATCCTCAAATTTCTGCCATTTTTCTTCCAGAAAATCACTCACACCCACACTCCTCCTGCTCTTCTTCCTTCCTATATATGACCATGAGTATTCTTCCCATTCTAGATCAATTCCTCCAGTTGAGTTTTCCTTTATTTTTATAAATAATTTCATTCTTATGGAAAAAGTAATACATCCATGTTAAAATAAAAATTTTAAACTACATTGTAAAAATAACATCAACATAAAACAATCTTCTTACATTAGATCCTTAGTGCCCATTCCCTAATAAGTTCTTTGAAGACTTCAAAATACTTAATAACTTTTTACACAAGTGAGGGCATACTGGTGTGCCTTTTGATAGAGCATGCTCTGTTCCTGTGTCTTCGGCCTTTCCATGCCTTTTTTTTTTTTTTTTTTTTTTTTTTTTTTTGCTTCATAGCCTCCTCTACTTGACTCTAGTTTCTGTTTTAATAGTCTTCTGCTCTGCCATTACCACTCCTTCCAAAGTACAGACTCTCACTGAAATGTGTACATTATATACACTTTAACAACCACCTATTGTTTGACATTTACAAGCTTTTATCTTTAAGCAAGTTTGAAATCCTGTAAAAGTAGCAAATATAACTCTTATGGGATATACACTTAGGATGTACCTAAGTCTTCAAACTTATCCTATCCAAAACTGAACTCATCTTTAAGAAATGCCTTAACGTTTAAAAGTCACAGCTGTTGCTACCCTGGCCTTGGGATTTTTGACAATGGGGTCTCCTCAAAAAAACTTATTAGGTTTTTATTTTATTTGTGCCTTGTCATTTTTAAGTACTTAACCAACATGGATGCGGTCTAAACATAGTCAATAAA
Organism: Camelus dromedarius; assembly: GCF_036321535.1. Taxonomy (NCBI): domain Eukaryota; kingdom Metazoa; phylum Chordata; class Mammalia; order Artiodactyla; family Camelidae; genus Camelus; species Camelus dromedarius. The sequence goes on along the minus strand of NC_087467.1, from coordinate 8,267,533 downwards.
CCTAAAGAATCTGATCTTTAATCTACAGACCATTATACCTATCTATTATCTGCTTCATTTGCTTAATGGCCATTAACTAGGTGCACTTTAAAAGTGTAGTACTTAGTGGGAAGGCAATACTTTAATCTCATTTTTTGCTACTTGGGACTCCAATCTAATATCCTGCCAAGGTGGTGACTTTGCTGCCTCTGCTGGTATCAGTTTCAGCCTGGAGTAGAAAATTTGGTGGCTGTTGTTTTTTTCTCCCCAACATTTAAGGTTTCAATTTACCTATTCAGGAAACTTAAAAAGGCTTTATTTTCCGACCTTTCTGCTTTCAGACAGGCTATCTGTATTCTGAGTTTAACCACTTCTTGCAGGGCATGGCTGAAAATCATTAAGAAATAACTATAAGCTGCCAGTCTTTTGAATTTTTCCATACGTAAGCTAATGAAGCATTATAAGCTTCACCCAGCACCAAGTTCACCTGACTTTGAAAAAAGATAAAGGACAGGAAATGGTAAAGCATGCACAGCAAGAGCAGAGCAAAAGTCTCCTGACACCCAGACACAGCTTTCAGTTTCCCAGTCATTCCTCCTCGGCTGGACTGCACTAGTCCCAGCTCTCTGGGCAGCTTTATCTCGTCAGTACCAGAGATCATTAATCTCAGTGAAGAAGTAGAAAAGCTTGTTCCAATATACAGAACTTGACCCAATTCTCCTTCATCTTGGATCAAGTATAGATAACCTACTAAGAATTCCTTGAGTTAATGTTGCAAGAGGATTTGCCAAGAGTCATCAGATGAAACTTGAGGAAAGGCTACAGAACCAGCCATGAACGTTCCCTTTCATCATTTCTCTTAAGTCTCCAATCAAGATTAGCACACGTGCCCAGCGTCCAATATAGTAAGATAAGTATACTTTAAAAGGATCACACATTTTTGAGCTTCAAATATTTGTCTTTCTGCCCACTTTCCTATCACCTTCAATTAGTCAAAACCGTATTTATTCAGTGTGTTTTTTCTGTATTTTCCAAATTCTCTACCAAGAAAAATATTACTTTGAAATATATCTTTTAGTAGAATTATATAGAATTTTATAGATAAATTTGTGAAAATGCCAAGAAGTCATTAGATCTAGAGATAACAAAAGAAATAGAAAGCTATATAATGAGAGATAAGTCTAACGAGAAGCTATTTCTCCTGTACAGATAAACAGGATATACAGATATATATCTGTATATAGTGTATATATGCATGTATACATATATACAAAGAAAATACTTTCTAATTAAACATGTTTAATATATGTAAATATATATGTATTTCTCTCAATTTTTCAACATAATTACAACTCTTGAAATCATTTCTCTAATTTAAGACTCTCTGCCCCTTATTAAAACCAAAATTAATTCTCATTCCCCAGATTTTATTTCTTTAGTTGCCAAAATTATTATCTCATAATTATTTTATACTCACAGAAAGTATCTTGTTATCTTTTTCCATTCTGATTTAACACTATACTATTTCTTTTTGTTTTTCCTACTCCACTGAACTCATCACTTAAGCTGCATTTACTAAGTAGGTAATGACATTTGTGATTGGTTCATAAACATGTATTTTTCTTTCACTGTTGATGAAAGATACTGACACTTCCTTATGTGAGCTAAGATTTGATGTAGGAAATAGAGAAATATACCAAAAATTAGAATGCAGAGGGATACATAGGATAAATGAGAGAGGTATGTGCATCTAACTAGGGCTGGATGGAGAGTGATTCTAGAAGGAGGAGGGAAGGGTGGTAAGAAGGGTGATCTCTGATGTGATGTTTAGAATTTCATTTAAGCAAAATTTATGCAGGGTCCATTATAATAAAGATAATTGTCAATATATTTCTGTATTGAAAGGTTCTTAAATTCCATCTTAAGAGAGAGAGCAATGCCACTTGCTTATCACTACTAGCTTTTGTCAACAAAGGCAATAAAGTCTAGATGCTTTGCTTTAGCGGGTTATGACCAATATAAGCCCACAAATAAATCAGTTTTTGAACTTTATGAATTTCCTGTTTTGATTATGTCAAAACATTAAAGTGGTTCTGTCTTAGATCAATTCCTAGTTTCTGGAATGATGACCAAATTTCAACAGGCATTGATTGAATTATGCTCTTTAATTTTACTTTGAGTGTTGATACTGTAATTTGGTTTCAATTAAGATCCCAGTTTATTCAGATAGTATTTAATTAGAAGAATGAGAAAAAACTGGAGGCTATATTCTCAGCATCAATAGAAAAAAAAAATGTGTTGTTTTTGCAGCCAAATCACAAACACTGTGTTGGTTACAAAGAAAAGCTCTTACATTTAGCATAGAAAATACTGTTCTGTAGATAATTTGTTTAACTTTCTCTCAACTTTCTACCCACATATTGAATAAGAAATCTAGAATCTAAAATATGATCTGAGGTGGAGCATGTAGAGCATAAATTAATTGTTGAATGATTTCATTGGGCAAAAATTAATGATTGGGATACAAGGAGGCATTTTCATTCTAGGCTGCTGCTTTTTTGTCTGTATACTATTAATTGCAGACATATAGCAAATGGGCTTAACTTTGTGCCAACAGAACCTTTTTATGAGAGTAAGGAGGAAAATACCCTTCACTGGCTCAAAATGTCAGAGAACTCTGGCATTTAACCTCTGGACTGTGGCTTAACTAACTCACATGGAGAAAGGAACCACAGAAAAAGCTTATCAGAAGTTATAAATTGTGTCAAGATAAATCTTTGAGTGTTGGCACCTTTGTCCATGTGTTTAAATTACTTGAAAACGTTTTTGTAGGTGAGCATGACCTTGATGAATTAGATCATGAAAAAAAAGGCTGTGAAGGTTTTTTTCTCTTAAACAGCAATTTTCATATTAACACAAGTGTGACCTATTTAAAGAGGAACAAATTAGTAAGGAAAAGAAGACTATAATTCAAATAAATTACCTAAAATCTTTAGTTTAAAACAAACTTTATGAAATATCCTTAGTCACTCTTGAAGATGAAGTAGTCTCTCTTTCTTTTTCAAATGGATTCCCATTTTTACAAGAGGAAAACAGGGCACTGAATAAGGCTTAAATATCACATAAACAGGAGATACATTTTTAATGTAAGTATGTCCAGGCCATTATTTGGGAGATAGTTACTAAAATAGTACTTGTTGTTTATCTGAAACTTAAATTTAACTAGTGTCCTTTATTTTACCGATTTACTGATTTATATCTGAACCTTTCACGCATCTGGAATATGTTCAGTTATAGGATAGAGATTTGGATTGATGTATATTCACATAGGTGGCCAATTGTGGTATCACAGTTTACTGAGTAAATGTTATTCTTCCAATCATCTTTGTCATACTTTAAATTTCTATTTATAAATAACTTAGATTCATTTACGGCTATTCTTGGGTAAAAATTGTGCTGTGTCTATTGCCCTGGCTTTATAACCAATGTTTAATCCCATTAAAACAGTTTATCTTCACTATTTTCATTATTATTTGGCACTTCCCTGACACTTAGTTCTTTATATGAAACTTGAAATCCTTTACTCATTCAAAACCCCATAAAATTTGTAGGGATTCTGTTCTTAAAAATTGAATTTACGTGTTTATTTTTCTCAGATTTTGCTTTATGCTCAATTCTATTTTATAAAGGACTTAATAAATGTTATACATACCACCTTAAATTTGTCCTAGGTATTTTATAGCTTTTATTCCAACATTGCATGAATTATTTTTGCCATTTGCTTTCCTGGGTGTTTCTTAGTTATATGGAGAAAACATGTTGACATGTATATATTTATTTTATATATAGCCAGTGTACTAATTTTTAAATTCATTCTGAGAAGTTTTATTAACTCTTGTTTATTTTAAGTATGGAATCACAGAATTAGCAATCTTCTTGTGTGGATTTCCTTCTCTAATTACATTAGCTAAGACCACCCAACAATAGTGAGTCATGGAAGTAATAGTGAGTCTTCCTGGATGTTCTGATCGTCAGAATTTAGTTACAGTTTGTTACTGACTTTTTGAATATGCACTTTATAATTTTAATATTCTTTTATTCCTATTTTAAGATTTTGTTCAAAGTGATCAATACATTGTATCAAATGTCTTCAGTATCTGATGACATAATCAAGAAACATTAAAAAACATTCAGCTCTGATGAAAAATTTCTTGGTATTGAATCATCTTTGCATTTCCAGAATAAATCCCATTTTATTCTCATTGTTTTTAAATGCACTGCTCTGTTTTAGTTTGCAAACACTTTATATAGAACTTTTGCATCTATATTCAGAATTGACATCAGTGTCGTGCTTTGTTTGGATTTGGGGAATTAACATTATATCAGCTTTATTGAATAAACTGAAAAATATTTTTTATTTTTATGCATGGTCTGATCTAGGTTAAATAATAGAAGCTATAGCTGTTTTAAATAGAAATATATGTATGGGAATTTATTATATATATATGGGTGACATTTCTCACTGGGAAATAAATATTAATAAATAATATTGCAATAAATGGTTAGTCATCAGAGAAATAATTTGCTCTTTATGTATTTTCAAAGGATTGAAGATTTAAATGTATAATAAATAAAACCATAAACATACTAGAGATAGACATGAAGGGTGGGTAACAGTTGTTGTTATAGTCGACTTATCTGAAGAAGGGAAAGCCTTTCAAAGTATGACAATAAAAAGAGAAGCAGAAAAACATTAAAACTGGAAAATTTGACCCCCCCCCAAAATGAAAATTTCTTTGTGGCAAAAATTGTCTTTGTGAGTCAGTGTCCAGCAGAAAACAGAATTCAACTCAGGTGAGTTTGGAAGAAGTCTTTAATAAATGAACAACCTGTGGAAGAAGGGTAGGGTTGAGGGAAACAATAAGGAGGGGTTGAAGCAACCAGAGACCAGTATGGTACCAGCCTTGTAACTCAGGGTCTCATGATCTGCATCAGATCTGGATGTGGCTCTTAATCTAGAGATCCATGAAGTAAGAAGAATTTATCTGTCCCCACACACCCTAAATGCAATAGTAAGATAGGAATAGAATAACCACTATAGACACTCCCTTCAAAGTGAGAGGAATGGGAGGCACTAAGCAGTCCCTGGTTCATTCTGAATTCTGAAATCCACTTGGAAAAATATTGCAAGGTTCCCTTCCTCTGAGGACATGGAATGCATCTTAAGGCCAGGTTCTGCTGCCTAGAAATGGCTCCCTAGTCTATTGTTCTGTTTGTATCACAGTTTTGCTCTTTTGACTCTTGACTCAGCCCTCTGAGATGTCCTTCCTTCCTGTGGATAATTGCATAAGAATTATCCCCTGTGTGCATAGGAAAAGCTTTAAGTTCATTAGACCAAGTCGGTACCCTTCCTACTAGTACAATCTCCTAAAGGTTCATAGGCTTTCTATGTATTAGATTACTTTTCAGATAAATTCCCCTCATTTAGACAAAAGCTATATCCACACAAGCTTAAAAACATATCTTTAAAAGGTAGATTTAAAGTTATCTTTCTGATGTAATAAAAGTAATTGATCTAATCAGATTTTATCTTGGGTCTGTTTTTTCAAATCATCTTTATGGAAGTATAATTTACATACAATAAAATGTACTTCCTATTTGCTTGTTAATGGACTGAGCATACTCTGCAGCCGGAGGAAGCCCTCAGGCAGAGATAAGAAACTTCAGCTTGTGAGAAGTGGAAAGCACTTTTCCTGTTGGCTTCACCTCTGCCACTGGCCCCTGAGCTTAGGCCAGGTATAGGAAAAACAAAGTTCCACACCTGCCTTGCCATCCAGATCTTGTAGTATTATGCAAACTAATAGACTAAGCCAGTTCCTGAGCTGACTCTGATAGTTCTCCAGAGAGTGATTAAGAAAAAGATAATTGGATACACCATAGACTTGTTTCTTTCTACTCCTTCCAGCCAAATACAATTATAAACTTGAAAATTATACAACAGGCAAAGAATAGAGAACTCTGAAAGATGTGAGAGGAAGGCAAACTAGTTAGGGACCCCTGAACTTGAGGAACAAAACAGCAATATGGCATCATATTGACTCCCCACCCAGTAGATAAGGACAGTCTAGTTCCAGCATTCATGACCCTCAACCTTGCAACAGTAGGCTGCACAGAGAAACTGATTCCATGGCAAGATGAGTAGGGGACACAGAGTCATCACATAGTCAAGACCCTTAACCCCAGCTGGGCAACCCACAAATGGGAGGATAATTACAATTACAGAGGTTCCCCTCAAAGGGTGAGAGGTCTGAGCCCGACACTGGACTCCCCAGCCTGGGTCCTGCACCAGGAACACAAGCCCCTAAAATGGCTTTCAAAGCAGTGGGGCTTGCATATGGGAGAGCAGGAGGGCTGCAGAAAACAGAGACTCCATTCTTAAAGGGCATATGTCAGGCCAGGCAGCTAGTAAGGCAGGGACACTGCCCTGCCCACCAACTGACCAGCTGCCTTAGGACCCCCTGCACCGGCTACACCCCCTCCCACCTTGGGCTAGTGGACTGGCACTAAGCCCTTGATCCAACCTCACATACCATAGGGTGGGCGCCAGCTCCAGCATCACCTGGGCCACAGCATCACCACTCTTGGGTAGTCACCAATTCCTGGATCTCCAGGGCCCTGTAACCAGAGACCCTGGGAATTGGATCTGCCCACCAGTGGTCCAATACTAGCCATGGGCCCCCTTGGGCCCTGTCACCAATGACCAGTGTGCTGAAACAAGCTCTGGGAACCCCAACCCCCACAGCCAGAGACCCCAGAACCCAGCTACACCCATCAATGGGCCGGCACTAGCCTGAGGATCCAGTCTCATCACTAACGGGCAGGCACTAGCACTGGGCCCTGGCCCCACCAGCAACAGGCAGATACCAGCTCCAGGACACTGTGGGTCTCTCAAACAGATGTGTCAGGATCCAGGCCCACCAACCAGTGAGCTGTCACCAGCTCTGGGTGATCCCAGATCCCACGCCAGCCATATTAAAAATTAGCCCCATCCCACCAGCAGGCTGACACAAGTCCTAGGACCCCCCTGGGCCATAGCCATGCCCATCAGCAGGTCAACACTAGCTCCAAGATGCCCAGCCCCCGAGCCCCACAGCTAGCCACTCTGAGACCCAGCTCCACCCACCAGTGGACCAGCACTAGCCACAGGACACACAAGGACTCTATAGCCAATTGCCTTGCGACCCAGCCCCACCTACCTGTGGGCCAGCACCAGGACCAGGACATGGCCCCACCCACTAGCAACTGGAGCCACTGCAAAAGGCAGGACCTGGCGACCAACCAGATAGAGGGCCAGCCATGCCTACCACCACACCAACAGTAGTGAATCTGCCACAACAAGAAGGACCCCCACAGTCTGAAAGTGACCAATTATCTTTTTCTTAATCACTCTGGAGAACTATCACAACCAGCTCCGGAACTGGCTTAGTGTATTAGTTTGCATGATACTGAAAGATCTGGATGGGAAGGCAGGGGTGGAACTTTGTTTTTCCTATACCTAGCCTGAGCTCAGGGCCAGTGGCAGAGGTGGATCCAACAAGAAAAGTGCTTTCCATTTTTCACAAGCTGAAGTTTCTTATCTCTGCCTGAGAAATGGATAAATTCCTAGAAATGTACAGTCTCTCAAGACTGAATCAGGAAGGAAGAGAAAATATAAACAAACTAATTACCAATAATGAGACAATTAGTAATTTTTTTAAAACTCCCAATAAAGAAAAATCCAGGACCAGAAGGCTTCACAGGTGAATTCTACCAAACATTTAGAGAGGAGTTAATGTCTATCTTTCTCAAACTATTCCAGAAAATTTCAGAGGAACAAATGATTCCAAACTGATTGTACGATTCCAGCATCACCCTGATATCAAAACCAGACCAAAATATCACACACAAAAAAGAAAATTACAGGCCAATATCACTAATGAACATAGATACAAAAATCCTCCAAAAATATTAGTAAACCAAATTCAACGATACACTAAAAGGATCATATGCCATGATCAAGTGGGATTTATCCCAGGGATGCAAAAACGGTTCGATATCAGCAAATCAATCAGTGTGATACACAACATTAACAAACTGAAGAATAAAAATCATATGATCATCTCAATAGATGCAGGAAAAGCTTTGGCAAAATTCAACTTCCATTTATGATAATAACTCCACCAAGTGGGAATAGAGAGAACATACCACAACATAATAAAAGCCATATATGACAAGCACAAAGCTAACATTATACTTAATGGTGAAAACCTGAAAAACTTTCCCCTCAAGTCAGGAACAAGACAAGGAAGCCCACTCTTGCCACTGCAAGTCCTAGCCACAACAATCAGATAAGAAGAGAAATTAAAAGGAATCCAAATGGGAAAGGAAGTATTAAAGTATTAAAACTGTCACTGTTTGCAGGTGACATGGTATTATACATAGATAATCTTACAGATGCCACCAAAAAACTGCTGGAGTTCATCGATGAATTTCTTAATTTATAGGATACAAAATTAATATACAGAAAATCTGTTGCACTTCTATATACTAGCAATGAACTATCAGAAGAGAAACTAAGAAAACAATCCCATTCAGAATTGCATCAAAAAGAATAAAATACCTGGGAATAAATCTAAATAAGGAGGTAAAATATCTGGACTCGGAAAACTGTAAGGCTCTGATGAAAGAAACTGAATAGGACACAAACAGATGGCGAGATGTATAGTGCTCATGGACTGGCAGAATTAAAACTGATAAAATGACCACACTATCCAATGGAATCTACAGACTCAATGCAACAGTGAATATACTTATAACAATATAGAGAGAGATTAAGGTAAGAGTGAAGCTTTGTCATACAAGAACTATCATTGTGTGTTGCTGTAATATGAGATATTAAATTAATCAAAGACACCATCAGACTGCCTTCAGTGCCTTAGTAGCCTGCTTACGGAGACCAGAACCTAAGGCTGCAATGCCTCAAAGTTAAGAAATTGAAATCTAAGGACATCACAAACGGCCACATCAGCCTTGCCAAGTAAGACAACCACTTAGGCAACAGCCAATCAAGTGATCTTCTTGCTTTACAGTTTACGTCTTCCCTAAGAAAGGCCCTCTCTGAGCTCCCCTTAGTGGAGAGCGCCGAGACGCTTCAGGTTTGATGCTGCCTGATTCCAGTCGATTTTTGCACAAATAAACTTTTAAAAAGTTTAATATGCCTCAGTTTATCTTTTTAAGAGAGAGAACTGTTTAAGTCCTTTAAGTCCCTCAGAAGTGTGACTGTTGCCTTTTTAGTGGCAGCATTGATAACTGCCACACAGTAAACAAATTATAAAAACAGAATGAGCTCCAGTAACGCTCAAATTCAAAGCAAGTTCTCTTCAATAGGCAGCAGGGGAAGAGCTCAGTTTTGGAGTCAGGCAGGCCTGAGTGTGAATCTAGCTTGCCCAGAGGCTGTGTGACCTTGGCCAAGCCAGTTAACTTCTCAGAACCCCGGGTTCCTTACCTGTAAATGGGGTGATTATAGTATCCCCCATATAGAGTCGTGAGCGATAAATGATTTAATACATGCAGTTTAGTGTTCCAGCAGATAGTATTTCTTAAGTGTTAGCTCTTATACTCTGTTGTGGTTTCTGTGTTTACTTCCTACTCCTATTCCCCACCTTCCTTTCAGATGGAGTTACTAATACCTTGTGTACGGCTCTCCTCTCCTTTCTGTTGTCACCGTAAACCCTGATCTCCCACTTCCATCAGTGACACTAGTGCAGCCCTGAGTGGAAGACGCATTCCGAACTGGGCCTGTCACAAAGTAGGTGGACTGAGAGCCCAGACAGTCAACACATTCCCAGCAGACCACTACCAACCAGCCCACTGCTGACACAGCTGACGAACCTGGTCCTGCAGCCAAAACCCGTCACTCAGAGATGCCCCTTTCTTCATTTAGGGAAGAGACAGTTTGTGGCACTTGGCCTTTAAAATCCCACTTCATTCTCCTGCCTTGAATTTCATGCCAGCACCTACCTAGATTCTGCCCTGGATTGAAATCCCTGCTGGGCAGGAAAATTTTTCTCTCAGTACTCAATGTTTAGTCTCTAATAGTTTTTTCTTTCTTTTTTAACAGTATGTGCAATAGTAATAGATTCTCAATGTATTTATTTTTCTCCTTGAAAGCTGTATGAGATTGGTATTTCTACTATAACAGATTTCCACAAACTTGGTGGTTTAAAACAACCCAAATATATATGCTTATAATTCTGAAGGTCAGAAGTCTGAAATCAGTTTTGCCGGTCAGGGTGTTGGCAGGGCTGGTTCCTTCATGAGGCTCTGAGGGGAGAATCTGTTTCCTTGCCTTTTTCAGCCTCCAGTGACTGCCTGTATTCTTCCTCTTGTGGCCTCTTCCTCCATCTTCAAAGTGCATCTCTTTGCTGCCATCATCACACTGTCTTCTCCTCTACCTGTCACTCTGGTGTGCCTCTTATAAGGACCGTTATGGTTACGCTGGGCCTGACTGGATAATCCAGGATTCTCTGTCCATCTCAAGAATCCTTATTCATGCACATCTGTAATGTCTCTTTTGCTATGTAAGGTAATACTCACAGGTTCCAGGGATTATGGATGTATTTAGGTGGTCATTATTCAGACTACTGCAAAAGTGATTCACCTAAGAGGATAAAATAAAAAAGGAAGAGAGGGAGAGACCTGGGGAGGGAGAGAAGAGAGAGAGAGAGAAAGGGAACAATAAGGGAGGTTTTGCACTATAGGATAAAATCAAATCATACACAGCTCTTCTTTGATGTAACATTGAAGCAACTCATCATCATAACCAGGTGGCTTTTATGTTTTGAAAAAGAGATGTGATTTGCTGATTTAAAAGAAAAAAAGGGGGGAGAGTAATACAGGTACCACAAGAGTCGTACAATCTGAGACATACCATAATCAAGAAAAGTGTGAATTACTTGGGGAAGTGTTTTGAAAGAACCCCACTGCAGAGATTCAGAATGAAGGGGAAAATAACAAATCCCTGTTTTGTTGTAACTCAAGTGAAACCCTGAGTAGCAACAGCCCTTCAAGTAATCCTTTTCCTATCCATTCCTGCTGCTCACAAGCATCCATCTGAAATAAGCCCGATTGACCCTGTTGAGAGAGTTTAGTGGAGGAGAGTGCCACCATCTGCTTGATTTCAGCAATAACAAATCCAGCGGGATGCTACAGGGGAGGATCCTGTTATGGTCTATTCCAGCTACATCAATGCGCGGTTGTTTGATAACAAGACAATTTTAACAGATATAAAGGACTATAAAAGCAGTGGGTAGATTCACATTCTGGGGATAATTTCCTTATAAAAGATTCATTCCTTCCTATATGGTCAGGCAGGGAAAAACTTAAAGTTCAACAGAAGTAATTGCAGCATATTAATTTACTCATTGTAAATCCTGGCTGGAATTTTTGTTGTTGTTGTTAAACTTGTGTTTTTAATTGAGAAACAGTGTTAATTATTCATAATAAATAGGCATCTGATTTGAGCTATCTTGTCATGTCATTAAATTAATCATGAATATGTATTTGTGAAACATATTTTCATCATATCTCATGACTTACAGATGCTTCTGCAAATGTCTGTAATGCAGTCTTTCATTAACATTGCTGAGCTAAATGCATTTTCAAGAAAGGAGTCTTTAAAATAACATGAGATGTAAGCAAAATAACTAAACTGAATTTTAACATGGAAATTTGTTTAATAAGGATTATGAGAAAAATATTCATGAAGCACAAAATGAGAAGACCATTATTCAAATAAAACAGAAAGAGCTTCTATTTTTGTATGCAGACAATTGCCAAGAAGGGAAAAATAAAACATTTGAAAACGGAAATAAAACTGCTTCAGGTTTTTCCTCTCAGGATAAGCAATAGTATAACTTTTAGAAAGTTGGGAGAGTTATTCACATTGATTTCAAGTGATAGTCACATTTGTTAATAGACTGAAAGTGGGGATTGGATATCTAGAATTGATACACACGCACATACATACACACAAGGCTGCAAATTTGGGGTAGTACTATTTGAAAAATGGACAAGGATGAATAATTAGACTGTATACTAAACTGACTCACTCTACTTTAAAGCATTTGGTTTAGATAACATGTCATTCATGTAAATCAGTTTGTTTCCAAGAGCCAAAAAGAAGGGGAGGGGACAGAATAGAGATAACATTCGAAGTATTTTACTAATTAAAATCCAAAAGTGTATGAGTTATACACCTTTGTTTTCTTTATTCCTCAGTCAAGTATTTATGAAGAACCCATTCTATGAATAATTACTAGATGAGATATTTCATTAGGTCCTGCTCAGTGTAATCATACAGTGCACCGTGGGGAAACCATCTCCTCTGGATTGTCTTTAGACAAAACTATAAAACACATTAAACTGAAATGCTACGAATACTATCACTACCCAGAGACCAAAATCCTGGGGTCTCTTCAACCCTTCCCATGCTCAGATCAGGCCACAGTCTCAGGAACTTTCCTGAAGGTCTCTCCCAAATCCAGCATTTGTAAATTTGTCCCGTTTTCTCGGGGGGCTTCCTATGTCATCGATTAGTTAACTGGGAAGATAAATTCCAGCTGTGAGCTGGTAAAGACAGATAATACCAGGCTTATTAAATTGCAGTCTGGGCTGGGAGAGGAGCCAAAGCCATAGGACAGATATAGAACTTTAGCATTTTAAGCACTTTCAAAATAATTTTGTATACATAATCTCAATTTTTGCCCTGGAAAAATCTTGTTAAAGACTACGATATATCTCCTTCTTGAAAACCTGAATTCAAATAGTATTACCTTAAATATAATACATTGATATTTGTCTTTGAAATACTCATATGTTGCAAGCTGAGAAAAAAATTGTTTCAAAAAATTATAGAATTATTATTTAGTATAAATTTCTTGTTATTTTCTTTAAAAATAAGAGGTAATGTGATAAGGTGCCTAGGAACTATAAGGAAAAGTTTTGTTTCTTCTCAGAGAATATCAGGAATAACTGATGAATTTTCTCCTATATTAAGCCATCAGTAGAGTGGTTAATCAAAATTCCAGTCAGAACAACAAAAACAAAACATACTAAAAAAGAATGTTCAATGAAGATTGATAGATAATTGTAAAGTAGAATAATTTCTATTTCATAAATATATTTGGCAGAAGTATTGTGCTCCAAGAGTACAGAGATTTTATAGTTTTGCAAGAAAAAATAGACAACTAAATTTTCCCCGCATTCCACTGAGAAAAGACCTTAGATCCAAATTTGGACAATTTGGGGCTGTCTTAATGGTCCATTCAATCACAGCATGCTTCATTAAGTAGATTGTGCCACGTTAAGATGGACTTAGAAGCTAAATCAACTGAAAAACAGCTGACTTGTTGGTATGGCCAGGCACAGCCTTAGAAAGTATAATAATTGTTCCAGACTTTTATAGGACTATTTCATTTAATAGAATTTCGCTAATCTAAATAGATGAAAATGTTACTAAATCTCAGATTTTTGCATTATCTATGAGGAAAGGACAGGCTAAGCAAATTCACAGGTGAGGAAGATCCTTGGAATGTTCAATCTATTTGCAACCGTTTTCAAATGCTGTAGTAGTAACCATTTGTACTACTGAAGCAATTAATGTGCTAATTACAGATAGATGTATCTTTATTCCATAGAGTCAGCAAGGCCTGTTTGGCAGGGCTTTTCACTTAGTTTAAAGAACAGAATGTACTTAGAAATAAGCTTGAGTTTTTTAGCAAACAAGAAAAATAACCAATTTCATATGGCTGATTAGTCCCCAGATTTGGGTATCTCACTCATTAAATTCACCCTGTGAAACATAACAGCTCCTAGCAAAAAGCTCTGTTGCAATATAATTAATTTATAAAACAGGTGGAACTCCTACTTCTTCCATTCCTCAGTCTCAGTGGTTAAAAAGAAGCTCACATGATCTGTAATTCAAATATCATGCCAATTCCCTAAGTGCTTAAATTTTACCAAGCTTTACTGTATGAGAGGGAAATTGGTCTATGGAATGTTTGAAAATGATTAATTATTGATCTTTAACACACTCCCGAGTTAAACACACTCCCAAGCAGCATAGAAGAAAGAAGAATCCAGGAGGGACAGTTTTTTGCTGTTGTTGTTGTTTTAACACTGACTGCCATTTCCCTGTTTACTGCCTTTGGCAGTCTACATGGTTTTCTTCCAGTGATATGGGATTTTATTCTGAAAGTCATATTTACAATGCCAACTTCTGTAGAACCCAGGTGCTTAGCAGCAATGGATTTAGATGAGCAACTAGTGTTACTGTGATTGTGGTTTAACTCAAGTGTTTTCCTTCTAACATAATAGTTCTCTACTTTAGTATCTACTCTCCTTTATATTTGCCCAGATTTATTAAAGGTAATGAAAGAAAATATTTAGAGAACTCATGGTAGCCAAGAATAAAGGCATGAAGGGAGGAGGGGGGGAAGAAGAGAAAAAAGGAGGGTGAGAGGGAAGGAGGGGAGGGTTAAAAAAAGACAGAAAGATGCAAATAGAGAAAATAGAAAGAGTATTGTTAATATTATAGTGGGCTCCTGAGAGGCACCTGCAGATGATCTAAATATGAAAACCAACGTTACAGGGAGGGAAGAGGTTCATGATTGGAAGGAAACTCAAGAGGGCTTCTGGGGTGCTGATAAATTTTATTTCTTGATCTGCTTACTGGTTACAAAGGTAGGTTCAATTTGTAACAATTCATCAAACTGTACACATATGATATGTGCACTTCTGAGTGTATACATCATATTTCACCAAAATATTTTAAAATAAAACATGTGCTACAGGGGAATATGTATTATCTTTCATCTGTTTTAAGTTTACCTGGGTGAAGTGACCTTGAAAGTGACTTAAGTTCATCAATCAACTTCATAGTTAAATAAGATCTTTTCTTATAGAAGGAAACTGCTAAGCTTAGGTTTCAATTATGGTTGTAGCTCTTTAATAACTTAGTGGTCTCTGACAAGTGCCCTTCCGTCTCCCAAGTCTCAGTTTTCTATTTTGAAAAATGTTATAGGATCATTCAGTGAGATGTTAATTCCAATCTTGTTTTTCCTAAGGTGGGATGGACAGCCAGTCTTTTGTTTTCTGGGCTTCCTAACCACTTTCTTTGGGTTTCAAGATCCATCCTTAAGAAAACCTCCAGAACCAGTCCTTGTTTGAAAGAACCAAACTGATATTTGTTTGAAAGGAACCTGCAATTTCATCAGAGTTGGGAGGAAGGAAGGAAACTGGTGCATGTTGAGGAAGGAAGAGATAGTTGGCACTCTGCATCTGAATCGAGTGGAGGCCTAGGAGGTTGTGTGATCAGTTGAGTTCTGGTCACACTCCTTTGTTCTCAGTAAACAGCAAAATTCCCATGGGTCTGTCTGCAGTATCACTGGTAACTCCGAGAGCAGTTTCCCAACTTTGGCCCCATTGATACATTGGGCTGGATAATTCTTTGTTGTCAGGTGTCCTGTGCCTTGCAGGATGTTTAGCAGCATCCCTGGCGTCTACCCACTAGATGCCATTAGCACCTCCTCTCCAAGTTGTGACAACCAAAAATGTCACCTATCATTGCCAAATGTCTCCTGAAGGGCCAAATCCCCTTCACCGCCATTGAGAACTAGAGGATTACAGCAGAGTGTTAGAGGCTGAATTTGGAATGGAAAGAATGGAGAGAATAAATGTCAGGAGCTACAAAGCCACCTGCCTTTAAAAGGGCCTCTGAGATTGAATAACAGGCGTGTAAAATGATGCACAAACAGGCTGAGTCAAGTCCAGCTTCTCCAGACTGTGTAAGCCTAAAGCTCATATCAACTCCAAGGGTTGTGGGTGGAGGACTAGTCAGATGATTTTTTATAAACCCTGGCAGGTGGGGATTAAGCTAGATTTGATTTGATTTAGAAAACTAAAGAAATGTAACAGTTATTTTATGTAAGAGACATGGTGCCAATTTGTACCTGTTATGTATTTAAAAAAGAAACTTAGCAATGTTCCCAGCATACTGCAAACAGCCAACAAAATTAAATGTGTTATTATCATCCCTACTTTATAGATGATGAAAATGAATGACAAAGAAAGTAAACAACCTTTCAAAGAAACAGAACTAATAAACAAAATGGATCCTAAAATGAGTTAGTCCTTGTGGCCTTACTCTTTGTACACTGTTGCCCATGTTATAGTTAACTTTGTCAGATTGCCTACAAAGTACTATTTTATCTCCTCTCAGTCCAACTTAGAAAATGCAGGCATCCATTATGATCCTAACACCCATTTTAATTATTTCAGGATATCTGAAAAATATATAACCCAATTTAATTTTTTTGAACAGTCAGGACACCTATAAAACCATGTAAGAACCTCCCAGAATGAAGGTGCTTAAGTATCAAAATGATGGTTATAGACTATAGGCACTAAAATTCTGAAAAACTCAAAATGGACTGAGGTAGATGAGGAAGGCATCGCGGGATTTGAGCTAGAAATTTAATAGGTAGAACAAGTAGAAAATTGGGGGAAAGGCTTGGAGGTCAGGAAAACAACATATGTATTTTTGCTGCAGAAAAGTGCCACAATCTGGCACCGATTGTTAATCTCCAGCCTTTGCTCTCTTTACAGCCCCCACAGCCTTTCCCTCTGCACACGGTCAAGCCTGCAATCACACTGTCCTCCAAACATGTCAGACCCTCTCGAGTCTCGCGTTTTGATATGGCTGCTCCCCTGCCCTGAGATCACTCTGCTCAGTCTGGCCCACCTCACTTACAATCCCTCTCTTCCCTTCAATTTCGAAACTCAAATTCACCTCCTCATATTTCCTAAGAGAAAACCAGCCACTTCCTCCTCTCTGTTCCCAACTCTGTCCTAGCACTTACTACAGTGGTATTTGATTTATGCCTATAGTGCCCCCAACCGTGTGTCAAATGCAAATCTCTGATACGTATACCTGTAGTAATTCAGCATTATCCAAAGTTTCTACCCTTTAATTAAACCCCATCAAAATCCACTTGACCCTTTAAACTCATTTTTAATTACACAACTAAGCCATAAATACAGTGTCCTTTTACATTTTCCAAAAAAGTTAGATCTAAATCTAAAATCCCTTTTGACCTTTATCCTCAATCCTAGTATTGTCTCCCATTCCCCTAGGTAATCAATATTATGTCTTTGGTGTATATTTCCTTTTTATTTTTTAATCTTTAGTTAGTGTCTATCTGTGCTGTTTTAAATTGTTTTATCTGTTTGCTTTTATTTAGGGAGTGTCATATTCCATATATTGTATAATACATGACTTTTAGAGTAATCCGTGTTGATACCTATGGATTGTGTATTTTAATTCCTAGACAGTATTCCATAAAGTGTGCATTCCATGTTTGATTTAAACTTCTTTTGAACATTAAATTTTTTTCAATGCTTTGATAGTTCAAATAATGCTGCAAACATTCTTTTTCCCTCAGGCAGATATCTAGAAATAGAATTGCAAGTCATAGGCTCAGAAAATTTATTTTTAATTGTACTTCCAAATTTCTGCCTAAAGTGAGTAAATCAATGTATTCATACCCTAAAAATAGCTCAGGAAAGAACCTGTTTTCTACATTTTTACTGACTTTTTTTTTAATTGAAGTACAGTCAGTTACAATGTGTCAGTTTCTGGTGTACAGCACAATGTCCCAGTCATGTATATACATACACATACTAATTTTCATATTCTTTTTCATTAAAGGTTATTGCAAGATATTGAACATACTTCCCTGTGCTATACCAGAAACTTTTTAAAAATCTATTTTTATATGTACCGACAGTTTTTATTACCAGAACTTTCTAACTTTTGCATAAATAATCTCATTTTGTTTTTATATACATTTCTCCAACTAGACTAATTTGGGGAGAACGGATATTTTCCTAATATTGAATATTGCCATTTAGTTCTCTGTTTATTTAGATCTATATGTTTCATTGAATAAAGTTTTATTATTTTCCCCATAAACATCTTGCCTTTTTTTACTTTTTTTTCAAAACCAGACATCTTATATTTCTGTTACCATTGTAAACAGACTCTTATTCTCTATTTTGATGTTTAATTTTTTACTGATGAAAAATAGGAAAAACTGATTTTTGCATGGGGAACTTTATCCAACCAATTTGCTAAGTTCTTTTATTGTTCCATTGTTTATTAGTTGATTCTCTTTAATGTTCTAGGAAGACCATTATCTTTTTAATCTTTGAGCCATTTTTTCTTCTACTGTTTTAGCTTCAATCTGTAGCATAATGATCAATAATAGTAGTGATAATTGAGATTCTGTTCTTATTTCTGACATTACTGAGCATGTTTTTAATATTTTATTGTTAAATGTGACTTTTGCATCAGTTTTTATCAGATATTTTAATGGATTAAGAATATTTTCTACTTCTCATTTTTTCAGAGTTTTTACCATGAATATATGTTAGATTTAATAAAATTCTCAATTAGTATTCATTAAAATAATCATATAATTTTTTCCTTGAGTCTAGTAGCAAAGGGAGTTACCTTGATAGAATTTCTCCTGTTTATCTATCTTTACAATACATGGATAAACCTTCTCGGTCACTGTATCAGTTACAAATTGCATTCAGCTAGTCGTAAAAGAGACCTGGCTATAATGGATTAGACACACATGGGCTTATATTTCTGAAATAATCAGGTCTAGAGTAAAGCAGTTGCTGGCATTGGTTCAGCAATTTAAGGATGTAAAGGAGAAAGTCTGTCTTCTCTTGGTTTTTCCTCATAGTCCCAAGATTACCACTAAAGATATAGGCATCACGTCCTCCTCATTAAAGTCAGGAAAAATGAAAAAAAGAGATTTAGGTAACAGTAGTTTCCCAGAAGTCCTAACCCACAATTTCTCCTTGCATTTCATTCACCATGCAACCTCCAAAAAATTGAGAGGAAAATAATTTTTAAGCTGGTCATATTAATGACTGGAAGGAAGCTGAGTGTTTACTAGATAACTATGTATCCTCACCACAGTTATAATACATTCTTCTTTTAACACATTGCTTGATTTGAATAGCAAATGTTTAATTTGTAATTCTGCATTGTCATTGGTACAACCCATAGAGCTTATTCAGATTTCACCAGTTATACATGAACTCATTTGTGCATGGAGGGAAGGGGTAGAGCTCTTTGCAGTTCTATCACTTGCATACCTTTAAGTAACCACTACTTAAATCAAGATATTTAATTGAATAATCCCCACAAGATTCCTCTATTGTACTTCTTTGTAGCCACACTAATTTCCACCTCCCCATCCTAACCTTCAACAATCACTAATCTGTTTTCCATCTCTGTGATTGTTACTTCACAATGTTATATGAATGAATCATGCAGTATATATCTTTTTGACATTAACTTTTTCTCTCAACATAACTTCCTTTATGCTTATGTAAGTTATTACAGGTTTCAATAGCAAGTTATTCCTGAACAGTGTTCTCTGGCACAGATGTATCTTTTTTCATTAACCATTCACCTTCTGAAGGACATTTGGATAGTTTCCTATTTGGGGCTACTATAATAAAGCTGCTAAGAATATTCATGTCCAAGTTGCTGCGTGAAAAATGTCTTCATTAGTTTGGCACATATACAAAATAGTGCTATTTATGGGCCATATGGTAGTCCATTTTTAATGTTAAAGGGAGCTACCAGACTCTTTTCTAAAGTACTAGTAACACTTTGTATTCCTACCAGAGATGTGGGGGAGATCTGATTTTCCGCATCATCACCAACATTTGGTATTTTCACTATTTTTCATTTGGCTCTTCTGATAGTAGTGTAGGGATACCTCACTGGTTTTAATTTGCATTTATCTGCTGGCTAACGATGTTGAACATATTTTTATGTACTTACTTTCCATTTTCATACTCTCTTTGGTAAAATGTCAGTTCAAGTCTTTTGCCCATTTTCTAATTTGATTGACTGTTTTTGAATATTCAAGTTTGAAATTTGTTTATATATTCTAGTTACAAGTCCTTTATCAGACATATGCTTTGCAAATATTTATCTCACTGTATGATGTGTTTTATTATTCTCTTAATGGAGTCTTCCACAGAGAAAAATCTTTAATTTTGACAAGATTCAATGTATCAGTTTTTTTAACTATATGGATTATGCCTTTTGGTGTCAAATATAAGAACTCTTTGCTAGATGTCAGCAAGAATGGTCGAATAACAACTTCCAATAATCCTTTCCTCCAAAAAGCACAAAATTGTCAAAATCAACATTTTCAGAAGCATGGAAATTAGCCAAAGACATTCAACAAGCTGGAGGGAATTTACTTAAGAAAATTGACTGAATCTTGGTAAGAACAGTGAGCTTTGTGCTATTTTTACTTTTCCCATTCTCATGACTCTTCATCAACCTTACAGTAGCCTTGAAAACCAGTAGCTCCACAAGCACACTGAAAGCAACAGCCTAACAACCTACGGAGGTTAAATAGCACAGTAGAATCACCTTAAAATCTGAACTCCCAGATAAATGTCATTATTTGACTTGTCTGGCATTTTCCTGGGCAATCCCACTAGCAAGGTTTATCTTTATTCACCCTGACACAGAGCTGGCCCAGTGCAGATAGCCTTTTCCCTGGGAGTGTTTATCAAAAACAATCAGTCACAATTGTTTATTATCTCAGCTGCCTGAGCTGGCAGTAACAATTGAGACAAAACATTAAACCTACCCAAAATATTAAAAGAGAAAACTTTTGATTGAGATATATGTAGGTGACTTTGAATAGCTGTAATAGATTCCTGCAAGTATGGGAGGCCATGTGCATACATGAGGCTGTGGGCATGGCTATAAAAGACATGCGAGGGCCCTAAGCTTTCCACCTCTGTATGAACTTGATGTTTTCCACTAATAGGAGATAAAGGTTAGGATAGACTTGTAAACTTTATGCCTGAACATTAAAGTAATATCCCCAGAATCAAATAAAGACCTTTGGCAAAATGTGAGAAACTCATTGCTGAAGGCATTTAAAGAAATCTCTGTCCAATCATTAGTTAGCCATTAAGATAACTGAGCACAAACTTTAGCAGCCACACACTAAAAAGAATACAGACTTAAGAATTTATCCAAGAAAGCTGCTAAACAAACAAACAACAACAAAATCATTAACAACAACAAAGAGCAATAACAACAAACTTTTTAAATGTTTAAATGTCCAGTTTTCAAAAGAAATAAATTATGAAACATGTAGAGAAATGAGAAAGTATGGCTTATACTTGAAGGAAAAAAGCAATTTATAAAAACTTTCCCTGAGGATATACAGACATTGGATTTATTGGACAAAGAGGTTAAATTTGCTGTTTTAAATATGTTCAAAGAACACAAAGAAACCATATCTGAAGCATTAAAGGAAAATATGCATCTGTGCATGGTCATAAATTTTTATTTTACTTCAATCGCATATACAAGAACAATGGAAATTAAGTGTAAGATTTTGCAGGGGTTTTTTTTCCCTCAGAGACTGTGCAAGTCTCTTCTCTGTGGTAGGTACAATTATTATTGATTAGTTAAATTCTTCTTAAGAGTCAAGCTGAGCTGATGCTGTTCCTTCATTTTGATTAGATCAGCTTCTCCAGTCATGTTCTCAAAACTTAACCTCTTTCACACATCTGCCTTTTCGGTATCGTCACTATTTGAACTGGGAGAGGGTAGAGGCATTTTTAGGTCATTTAGTTCACCATTGAATTCAACTTAGTCAGGGTCTTAGAATCCAGTCACCAGATGGATGGACAAGGCAAGCAATTTCCCTCTGCTTTGAACCCCTTTTCCACTCCTATTTTCTTTGTAGAATTTGTGAAGGGAAATCATGTGTTGTGATAGAATTGTTGGAAGATCAATTCATTTGGGGAATTAGGGCTATTCCAGATTTAATATGTTTCCGTAACTCCGTTTACTCTTTCTCATTCCTGAATTCTATTCATGAGAAGTAGATTGATTTTCCACCTGCCTGAACTCAGACTAGATGTTCACCTCCAGCTGCAGAATTTGCCTAAGCTCTATACTCCCCTATGAAGGGTTTGTTCCTCACTTAAAAGTGGCCATTGCTGTTGGTGTTACCATGGAAGCAAAACTGTATCATAACCATCCTACATGCTGATCAGAAGGAAAGTCTTAGTTTACTTACTGTTTACTATTCTGTTTCCTAATGTAAGTTCTACATTTTTCTCTGGGCTGCTGTATCCCACATGTGTTTGTATATAGGTCATTCGCTATCACTTATTCTAAATCTAAATATTAACAATTTCCATTTTGATCCATGACATTTTTTTTCCAAGTCTGTTGGACAACATTGCTGTTCTACAAGATGTTTGGCTTTCATTTTGTTCTCTACTTTTATAGTTGCATTTTGGTCAAGACATACGATGCATAGATGGTTTCTCAATTTTTGGAAATTTTTTGAAGCTTATTTTGATTCTAGTACACAGGTACTTTTGTCTTTTAAAATTCTTGAATCTTTAAAAATACCATAGCATATATTTTATATGCAAATAATTATATGAGCGACTCCCGATTAGATCAAACTCACTTATGATATCTAAAACATCTAGAGTTTTATTTACTTCATGTCTGTCAATCTGAGAGATATATTTAAAAATATCTCAATATAACTGGGTTTGTCATTTTTTATTGAATTTTGAGTCTAGTTATTTTGTAAGGATCATGACTATTATATTATTGTAAGAAGGAGGGTTCTTTTTTTTCAAAAAGAAGCTCCTCTCTTTGATCCTTTTAATGCTTTGTGCCTTGAATTCTAAATTTTGTTAATAGAGTTAAACTGTTTTCTCTTTGTTGCTAGCCTTATTTTCTTATTTATTTTCCATCATCCTGTGTCACTTTTAGACATGTGTCTACAAAATGAAATATAGCTGCATTTTTAAAACAAAGAGCTAACCTTCTTTAACCAAACTCTATTTATTGTTATTGCTAACTTACTTGAATTTATTCCTGCCATTTTATTTCATGTTTCATATTTATGATAATCTCTTTTTCCTTTTCATTTTTAACATTTCTGTCTGTCATTGACATGATTACATTTTCTTTGTTCCATTTACTTCTCTATATGTATAGAAGTTTTACAGTCTATTTCTAGAATAATGGTTTGCTTTAAATTTTTAATACACGTGCAGGATCAGAATTTTTAATACATCAAGATTTAATCTGTTCTCAGTCTCCCTCATATACTTAGCCTGACATCTTGAAGCCAGATGTCTTTCCCAGATATGTGAGGTTATACTTCACTGAACTTTTGGGGGAGATACATTTTATTCATATGTCAGCAATCATTTATGCCTTTAAAATTTCTCTTTTCCAAATCTGCATTTCAGTTCCCAGTGCTTTGTTGAGTTCGTACTTTGGTTTCCAACCTAGTAAAAATGGCATTGAGATAAGAGGGAAATTTCTTACCAACCTAGTGAGATCAGTAGGCAGAGCCAAAATCATGGCAGTTAGTAAAAAGGAAAGCAAATGAGTAAGTATTTTGTTTAGCACAGAGGTTTTTGGGTTAAGATAATTACTTGCTACATACTTAAAATTCAGCAGGAAAATGTTTCAAGGGAAATATATCTTGCCTATGGGTCTTATGTAAGGATGACAGTGCACCACCCCTAACATTCTAAGTGTCCCCAAACTCAGAGATTCAAGGTATATTTACCAAGTACGTATGATAGTCCAAGGACTGTGGTTGTAAGAAGTAAACAAAATAGGAGCAGTCTAAAGACTTTAAACAAATAAGTACACATTTGTATTAGGATGCCCCAGCAGAGATGACATGTTTAAGCTTTCTTACTCTTTTCCACAGAGATATCATAATAGAATGATGGAAGAAAGCCCTTTCTCTCCGTAAAGAATAAGTTTGGGGACCTCAGAAGCAATGAACTATTCAATTCAGTTTTCTGGGGAAAATTAGTTAGACCTTTTGGTTTTAAGGGTTAAGAAAAAAATAGTTGTCTTACCTTTAAAGAGTGGATTTCCCCAAGGATAATGTTACATATTCCACATTGTTCACTCCCTCCCATGACAAATATGTATTCATCTGAGCTACTGAAAGTATCCCTTTTCAATAGTGGAGGTTATGTTTGTGCATACCTAGGCAAAACTTACTAGGTGTAAGTCTTTTGGAAATGTTTAGACTGAATAAAAGGCTGAAAACAGAAGTGAGTATAGCACTATTTAGAGAGCGCCAAATTAGCAAATCAGTGCGATATGAAATGGTGACAGGTGGGCCATGCCTTGCATTGATAAAAGATCTGCTTTCCGGGTGGGATTATGCAAAGCTGTGAAAACAGGAATCATATATTTGTCGACATGAACAATTAATTAAACTACTGTCATTAGCAAATAATTAAACCAGGAAAACTAAAGCCAATTTCATTAATCATTTTAAATTAATTGTGACAATGATCTTAATAACAATTTGTTATTTGCATTTGTATGAACATTTTACAAAAGAAATATGTGTATATCAGAGACTTAGAAGTAGTGGCTCTCAAAAACATAATATGGATCAGAATCTCCCTCGGAGAGGAGACATTAAAAATGTAAATTATTGGGTTCCATACCTAGAAATTTAAATTCATTAGTTGTGAAAAAGACCCATGAACCTGGATTTAACAACTTCTCCCCTTCTGATACACACACACACAGACACTCACACACAGAAATGGTCACTCTGATGCAACTGATCGTGTAGCTAACACTTGAAAAACACTGCTCAAGAAGTAAAACATTGATAAAAATAAGAATTGTTATATTATCTATTGTGAATTAGCATTTATTTGAATATTTACTTTATATATTTTTTTATTTTAAGATAGTTCTTTCGGTGTTAATGAGTTTTAAATATCTATAGACAATAGTAAGAGTAAATCAATAAACATCATTACCAAAAATAAACTAATATAATTAAGTTAAGAAGAGTTCTAGATCTGTTTTCTAGTAAGATACTAAAATGGCTTAATAGTTGGCTCCCTTCTCCAAAAGTAACCACAGAGAAACTAGATAGGGAAAATACCATGAAAAGAAGAAAAGTGTAAAATTCCTCTGGAGTAATAGGGGGTTATTGTGAAATGGTGGGTTTGAGAGGGGTCGATGCTAGATTTTAACCAGGACAGGGTTTGCAGTCTGGGCTTATCGTGGACAAGAAAGTAGCAACAGCGGAGCTAGAGCTCTGCTATTGCTTTCTCCCCACCATTGCCTTGTTACAAAGAATGTCTGTCCACAACAGAGGTGATCAAGAATTCTGGTGCAGCTGTCTGCAGGAGGCAGTTCCCATTAGGGAACTAGTAGAACTTTGGGTCATCAAATTAGCTGGAGTACCAAAAATGGAGACTAGTGGAGCCTCAGTACATGGCACATTTGCTGAATTTTGAAGCTACATGGGATGGGAAGCAAACAAGCCATGATGGAAACCAGAGATAAATTGTACACAATCTCAGGAAACAAAAACCTTTCAGGGGAAGTGGCCCTAGCGAGTATACCAGAACCAGTGAAGTGATGATCTGAAACTAATTTTACCATGAGGGCATTTTACTGATTTTGGGGAGTTGGTGCTGGGGCACCTGGCTTGTCAGGACAGAGACCTCTGCAGAGAAAGCTGAGTTTTCAGCCAGTACACGGGATTGAAGAAAAAGGTAGAAAATTGTGGGGTCTCAAATTCAGAAGTTGTTTTATTTTAAACACACAATTCTAAAGCGCATCAGCGCAGAAACTAAAAAGGCAAGACAAAAATCTCTCAATAGATTAAAATTTATGCCATTTTGAGTGAGAGAACACAGACAAACTATAGAAGTCCCAATGAACACAAGCATACTGATTGAAAAGCTTCAGAAGGCTAAGCCCTATTGACAGGACAAACCAGAGGTAGACTAAGCCTTATTAAAATGTCCACCAAGCACCCAACTCCATTTACCTAGCATTAAAAAGGGAATATATTCTCAGGGTGTGATAACACTATCAGAAAGATTTAATAAAATATTGTAGCTATGCCAAGAGACAAGAATATGACCAAGCTAAGGAGAAATAAGTAGAAAATAATAAAAGAATAAAATGCAGTCCATATATTGAAGTTATCAGACTTTAAAATATTAAGACTTTAAAATAATTAAAATAATATGTTTGGGAGAATAGAGAAAAACTTGTAGAAAATATATGATAATAACTGAGTTTCACCAGACACTTGGACTACACAAAGAAAAATATGTAACTGAGATTAAAGAATTTAAAATATAATAACTGAAACTAGAAATTTATCTAATAAGTTTAACAGAAAATTAGAAGTAGCAGAAGACAGAATTAGTAAACTGCAGGGCAGATCAATGGAAACCCAAACTGAAGCACAAAGAAAAGCTTATTAAATGTGTAATAAGAATTCCAGAAAAAAGAAACAAGAGAATGGACCAGAAGCAACACTTGAAAAAGTCACAGCTGAATATTTTCAAAAATCTTTAGGAATCTCTTGAAAGATCTATAAAAAGAGAACCTATTTCAGGCATGTCACTGTACACTGCTGGACAACAGTGATAATAAGAAAATCCTAAAGACAGCAAGACGCAGGAAAAGACACTTTACATACAAAGGAGGAATAGTAAGACTAATAATGGAAGCTGGAACACAGTGCAATGACACATAACTAAGGAACTGAAAAGAAGAACTGCCAACTTAGAATTCTTTACCCAGTAAAAGTATTCTTCAGTATACCTCCCTGAAAGTAAAATAAAGAGATTTTTAGACAAGCAGAAACTGCAAGAATATGCTGCCTGCAAACCTTCACTGAAAGCATAAAGTAATTAAAATTCTAGAGCTCTGTTATGTAAAAAGCTTGAAAGTCATCAATCCTATCCTTACAACAAGACAAAAATTAAACATACTAAAAACCAAGGACTTTTCGTAGACACATCAGAGAAACGGGGTCACAGGGCAAACTGCCCCCCTAAAATCTGGAGTCACTGCTGAGATAGGCTTGCCTGGAGCAGAAGCTGCTAGAGCCACAATCTGTTGGGAACACTTAAATGTCAATTTTGATGAATTATTGGAGGCTGAGGGTAGACTAGCTTCAGAGTGAGGAATTCCTGTGTACCCTGTATTTTCATGGGTTTTCCCTCTTGGAACTCTGCCAAGTTCTAACGGTAATGCTCTAAGAAAAATTCCCATCTGTTTCTGGCAGGAAGAGAGAGAAAGTATCCATTCTGAAATATACCCAGACCATTCTTCATAAAAAAAAAAGACCTATTTTTCAAGGGAGAATAGGAGCCTTATGTGACCTTAGGAAACAGAAATTAGCCGACTTCAACCCCCTCTAGCCTTCCTGTCTCACCTCAGGGCTGGGCGGGAGACACAGAAACATTTTGAATATCATAGCCCAGGGACTAAGTCCTACGAACAGACTGCCTTTAATCAAATGATTTTAGAAGGCTTTCCCTCCTTCTCACCTTACCTCTGCATCAACAGAGCTACAGTTATAACAGTGGACTGCAGCTGAAGGAGCTGCAAGACACAGAATCTGATCAAGAAAGAGTTCTTAGAGAAATCCAAAGACACCAGGGGAGGGAAAAAGGGCACTAGGGAAAACTGAATCATCTGTACCTACAGGTGCAACAAACATAAAACACAGCCCAGTTTTGAGCCAGATTAATATAAATCCTCACACCAAAGTCCTGTTTATTTCAGATCCTATTACCCAATGTGCCACATCAACTTGCAACAAAAAGTCACCTGTACACCAAAGAGAAGAAAAAATAGTCTGAAGATATAAAGCAAGTATGAGAAGCAGACTCAAATATGACACAGGTTTTGGAAATATTAGACATGGAATTTAAAGTATCTATGATTAAAATGTTAAGGACTTTGTGGAAAAAGTACACAACATACAAGAATAGATGGGTAATTTATGCAGAAAGATTGAAACTCTAAGAATCAAAGGATATGCTAGAAATAAAAAATGCTGTTAAAAAAATGAAGAATGCCTTTGATGGGTTCATCATTAGACTAGATAAGAAGGAATCCAGCAGTAAGTTTGAAGATACATCATTAGAAACCCCAAAATGAAATAAATGCAAAGAGAAAAAGTTGATTAAAAAAAAAAAAAAGAATATCCTAGAACTATGAGATTATCAGGCATTTGCAAATGGTGTAACATACATGTGATTGGAATACCAGAAAGAGAAAAAGACAAGGCAGAAGAAATATCTGAAGTAATAATGGCTATGAATTTTCCAAAATTAATGCCAGACACCAGATTACAGATCCAGGAATCTTACAAAACAACAAGCAGGATAACTACCAAAAATATAAAACCTAGGTATAGCATATTAAAACTTCAGAAGACCAAAGACAAAGAAAACCTTGAAAGAAGCTGGGAAGGGGGCACGCTTTACCTAAAGAGGAAAAAGTTTAAGAAGTACATCAGATTTCTCATCAGGAAAAATTAGAAGAGAAAGAGTGGAGTGGTATATTTTAAATGACTGGAAGAAAAAAAAATACCAAACTAAAAATTTATATCCTTCAAAAATGAAGAGAAATAATGACTTTCTCGGATAATTGAAAATGAGTGAATTCATTGCCAGTAGAGCTTCCCTGCAAGAAATGTTAACAGAAGTTCTTTTGAGAGAAGGGAAATTATGTACATCAGAAACCCAGATCTACATAAAGAAAGGAAAAATGTCACAGAAGGAGTAAGTGAAAGTAAAATAAAGCCTTTTATTTCTCCTATTTTTTCTATTTTAATTTATTTATTAGGTAAGTATTTGTTCAAAGTAATAATAGTTACAATGTACCAGGTGATTATAGTTTATGAATAAGTGAAATGAATAGCAGGAATGTTATAAGTGATGAGAGGGAGGAATTGGGACTACTCTGTTACAGTAGAGTAGTTTATATGTAGTATTATAGTATTTAAATGTTCTGGAGCTTATTATATGGTAATTTCATTACTCATGAAGGTATACCGTTATTTGAAAGTGAACTTAGATTAGTTAAAATGTATATTGCAAACTCTAGGGTAGCATCTACCTTTTTTTTTTTGAAGTATAATTGATGTGCTAAGAAAGGATAGAAAAAGGAAATATATATATATAATACTCAATCAAAGTCAGAGAAGGAAGAAAATGAGGGAAAGATTTTTAAAAAGAAAAACAATTATAATGAATAGGAAATGCTTACAAATATGGTACTTATTAATCCAACTATATCAATGATAACTTTAAACTTACCAATTAAAATACAAAGGCTATCACAATGGGGGAGAAAAAAGAAATGAGTTAATTATGTTGTCTACAGAAAAACCCTGCTTTAATATAAAGACACAGGTTAAAAGTAAAGGAATGTAGGAAAATATTACTTGCTAACATAATCAACAGAAAGTTGGAGTAGCTGTATTAATTTTACACAGCACAGACTTCAGAACAAGGAAAAATTATGAGGGATAGTGAGAGACATTATACAATGATAAAGGGGTCAATTCTCCAAGAACACATAACAATCTTTAAAGTGTATGCACCTAACAGTGGAGTGTCAAAATACATCATCATCATCGTCATCATCATCCTCATCCTCATCATCATCATCATAAAAAGCCCTGATAGAGCTGCAAGGAGAAATAGACAAATCAGGTATTATAGTTGGAGACTCAACACCCCTTATCAGTAATTTCATTAGTGAAAAAATCAGTAAAGTTATAGTTGAATTGAATAGCACCATCAATCACCTTGATCTAATTGACATTTATAGACTACTCCAACCAACAACAGGAGAATACACATCTCCTCAAGCTTACATGGAATAGTCACCAAGATAGACCACATTCTCAGCCACAAAACAGCATGACAAATTTAATACAACAGTAATCACTCAAAGTATGTTCTTAGACCACAATGGAATTAATCAGTAACAGAAAAATAGCTGAAAAACAAACAAAAAATGATAGAGATTAAATAATACTCTTCTAAATAACATGGGGGTCAAAGAAATCTCAAGAGAACTTTTAATATATTTTTAATTAAATGAAAATGAAAATATAACTTATCAAAATTTGTGGCATGCAGCAAAAGCAAAGCTTACGGGGAAGTTTATACCATTGAATGCATATGTTAGAGAAGAAAAATACCTAAAATTAAAAATGTAAACTTCTACCTTAGGAAATTAGAGAAAGGCAAGCAATTTTAGCCAAAAGTGAGAAGAAAAATTAGAGCAGAAATCAATCAAATTAAAAACAGAATACCAGTAAACAGAATCAATGAAACCAAAAGCTGGTTCTTTGAAAATATCAGTAAAACGTATAAACCTCTAGACGGACTAACCAAGAAAAAATTCTTCAGCAGAAGGAAAATTATACCAAACAGCTACTTGGAAACATAGGAAGCGATGAAGAGCAATGAGTGGTAAATAGGTGGGTCCTTATAAAAGGATACTGATTGAAGAGGATGATAATAGCAATGCGTTATAAAATTCAAAATATATGCAAGATTAACATGTGTGACAAAAGTAGGGCAAAAGATTGAGAGGTGGGTGAATACAATTCAGCCGTTCTAAGATCTAAGCGTTATCAGGGAAATGATAAAATTAGTAATTTTATTAGATGCATTAAGCCACATATCTATTCTCTAAAGTGGAGATCTCTAAAATGACCCTTAAAAGAATAGCAAAAGAATGTAAAACCAATTAAAGATGGAAAACAAAATAATTCAACATATTTTATTAATTCAAAGAAAGACAATAAAGGATAGAAAAATAAACAGAGACCATTCACGTGTAAAGCAAATTGCAAGATGGTAGATACCTACCCAAGTATACCAATAATTGAATTTAAATTGAACAAATATTTCAGTAAAAGAGTAAAATTATCAGATTCAATTTTTTAAAATAACATGGTGATTAGAAGTAAATTCTATGACACAGAGCATTTGAACATAAAGGAGTGAGAAGCATTACCAGAGTTACTTGCAGACATTTTGTAATGATGAGACAATCCATCAGTTAGAAATAAAAACCCTAAGTCTATGTGTGCACAGTTACATATTTGAAAATATATCAAACAAAAGTAAACGGTGATCTAAGCAAATCTACATTCATATCAGGAGATTTTATTGTACCTACTTCAATAGCTAACAGGACAACATAAGGAGTCATCCTTCTTGATTTGACTTATACCCAAAAGACAAAACTTGAAACTCTAATGAGAAAAGTTTTCCTAAATGAAGAGTGATTATTTGTGGTTTTCTTGTATCTGGACCTCTGTAATCACAGACCATATCCATTCTCCTCCCTTGGAACCTGCAGGGCTTTATAACCTGATATCTGACCCCCAAACTCATTATCTGACAGGAAAACTGATACCTCCCAAAGGAAATGTCCTCCCAGAATAAAATAACAAGATATTTGAAGAGAACTATTTGCAGAGGAAAAGAACACACTGCACAAAATTTCTTCAGAAGTAGAAGTATTGGAACAAACAAAAAATTTTAAATTAATCTGATTAAAGTATATTAAAAGATAAACAAAATATTTTTAATGTGACGTAGAGTAAGAACACATTAAGAGAACAAATAGGAAAAATGATTTGAAAAATAAGATAGTCAACATAAAAGGTTCAATGGTTATACAGATTTGAATGGATAAAACTGAGGGAGAAATTAGTAACTGGAAGACCCACTTGAGTAACTGTCTAGAAGGAAGAACTAAAAGATACAAGAAAATATTAAATGTTAAGCTATCTGGAAAGTAGAATTAAAGTAGAATTTTAAAAAACACAAATAATAGAACCTCAAGAAGGAGAGCATAATAGAAATTGAAAGAAGGAATTTTTTTTTTAATAATGGAGAAATATATTCTGGAATTCAAAAATAAATGAAAAATTCATATTACAAGAGTTCATATTGTTAAAAAGGAGAAATTAGTGGGGAAAAAACACTTGGGAATTAAAGAATATACCAAAGACAACAAGAAACTTCTAAAAGCTTCAGAAAGAAGGAGCAGCTCAAGGAAATCGTCAGGTCAGCAACACATTTTTCAACAACATCGTTGGAAGCAGTATGAAGATGGAACAGTATTTTGAAAATATTGAAAGAAAAAAATTTGAACATATGCTTAGACCCCACCAAACTAATTCAAATATTACAACCTGATAAAAAAATATTTACATGAATTCAAAACCTTAGCTTTTTCCAAAAAGATTTGCATTGAAAACAGTTTGGGATAATATTTTTAAATAGTATTTTTTAACATTTTTATCTTTCAATAAATCTATGAGATGCTGTAAGAAATGTGAAGAGATTAAATATGTCAGTAAAGTTTGTTTTCTTTAAAATCACAGTTAGCATCAGAGAAAAGATACATACATACTACCCCAGAATTAAAATCTAAATAACATGAAACTAAAAAGGAAGGAGGGAGGGTGCAGCAGAGGGAGGAGAAAGTATAATAAATATATCATCCTGTTTGAAATGAGAGCTTTAGCTAACAGTTCAAGACAATTAGTAAAAATAAGTTTTCACATAGACACAGAAAACATGGAATGAGATAATAAACAAAATATTAAAATTAGATACAAATACACAAAGAAATAAACTAAATGTAAATTTTCTAAACTCACTGGTCAAGACATTTTCAGATTGGATTAAAAAAAGAACAAAATCAAGATATATGCAGTTTACGAGAGATCTAAAGAATAAAGACATGCAAAGATCAAAACTTTGTAATAAGTAAAAGCATTCTATCAGACAAATACTAACCAAAAGAAATCCGGTTTGGGTGAACTACCATTAGAAAACTGTACTTAAAATCTACCACTACATACAAACAAGGTATAACCTACTATCGTCTCAGCATTTTGCCTGGAAACATTTCTAATCTGGAATCAAAACAGTGACAAGCAGTCTTACTCTGAGGAGAAAGAGAGAGATCAGAGTTCTGGGAGGAAGAGGAAGCTGGAAATCTGCAAGGCATTGTAATGAAATGGGGGGATCCCTGCAGAAAATGGGCCCCAGAAATCTCCAAGTCTGTTCAGAGAATCACCAAGAAGGTGTAAGCTGAATATTTCCAGAGCTCACACATAGCTGGACACCTATATATTCCAATTAGTTAGAAGAGAGAATGTTTGGAGAACACCCAGTTCATTCAAAAGAGACCCCTTGAAGGGGTGTGTATTAGTAGAGGGCTAAATCCAAAGAAAAAGCACTATAAATGCACCATAAAAGTCTTAAAAACAATCTTTCAGTGAAAAACTAGAAAATCTGAATAGCCTGATGTCTCTTTAAAAAATTGAACTTATAAGTAAGAAGCCTTTCACAAGGAGATTCTGTCCCAGATGGCTTCAATGGTAAATTCCATGAAATATTTTGTAAGAAATAATACCATTCTCATGCAAAATCTTTCAGAAAATAGAGGAAAGGGGAACACATGCCAGCTCAGGTAATGAGAAAGCATTGCCCTGATACCAAAATCAGAAAGCTATATTACAGAAGAAGAAAGAGGAGAAGGAGGTGGTCACAGGCCAGGTGCATTGATTTATATTTAAAGGACATTTCCCAGAAACATTATTTTAAAATTGCCTTTTTGTTAAATATCCAGATTTGATGTCCTCACAGCAGTGCACTATGTAAGATTATGGACAGGTTAAGGGCAGTGAGAAAAAGAATCAACACGATTTTACAAAATGGTATACATATGGAAGTTTGCGGGCAGGGAATTGATCTCTTTAAGATTCTTGTTAGCTTTGATGTCCTAATCTTGTAATCCTAAATTGGATTGCTAAGTAATGTTGTACAAGTATCTACCCTATTACCTGAACAGGGTTCAGATTCTTCAGAAAGCAGAGCCCATCTCCAAGGACTCTCTTCGCTCTGCCTTTTTACGTACTTTACAGCTGTGTTTTATTTAACTTTCATTTCAACTGTATTTTTTTATTCAGCAATATAATAAGCACAGAAATCAGTTCATTTTTTTAAATCTCCATTATAATTTTATCTTGAAATATTTATTATAGTTGTTATTGTTAATTCATTTAGGCATGAGAATTCTGTTCCCTGCTTGACTAGATGATTATCTGATCCTGTTGTTAGAATATTGAAACATCTGCCTCCAATAAAAGCTCCTTGCAGTAAATGAACTACACTTGAATAAAAAATAAAATTTTTAAAAATAAAAAAATTTTGTTTTAAAACTACAATAATTAATACATGTTTTGATGTAAAGATGAAAAAAAAAAAGTTCTGTGCAGAGTACTTATCACAGTTCCTTAAGGATAGAGAAGGGGGATTTAACCAAGTTGAAAAGAATAGGTTGTTTAGTATTTTTATGCTTGCCTGCTAATAAATATTTAATTGTGGCAAAATTTGTCTGAAAATTGCTTTCATTATAACATACCACCTAATAGAAAATTTTGTGCTAGAGGTCCCTAAAGTTCTCACCCACCTGGGATTACTGAAGAATGCCACAATTTAGATAGCCTAGGTGACAACAATACCTCCTTAAAATCAGGAGTAAGAAATCTGATTTTTTTTTTTTTTGCTCCTTTCTTTCTTTTCCTTTGTGTTCCTTCTCCTTTCTTCCCATAAGACAGATATGCCAAGGTATGCATATAGATATTCCATTGTAGTCAATCTCCACTAAACAGGTCCTTAAGAATTTTTCTGTCTCTGAACAACCTCCTAAAAAATACAGCATTTTGATCATTCATAGCTGGACCATCTCTTACTGCAATGCTACAGTAGTCTAAAAATATACCAATATTTTAAATAATTTAATTTAGTTTTTTAAATATTTAAGCATTAGTAAAATCAATTTTTAAATGTCAATTAACTGCATTGATTTTTTTTCAGTACCTCATGCACAGTGATTTCTGCTCCTTCAAGTAGAAATCAAGACCATTTCTTTACATAAG
This sequence comes from Camelus dromedarius, assembly GCF_036321535.1. Taxonomy (NCBI): domain Eukaryota; kingdom Metazoa; phylum Chordata; class Mammalia; order Artiodactyla; family Camelidae; genus Camelus; species Camelus dromedarius. The sequence goes on along the minus strand of NC_087467.1, from coordinate 8,232,563 downwards.
AACATATGCCACATCTATTTCTTCTTTAAAACTGCAACCTTAGCTGCCAGTAGAAGTTCCTCAGGGGTTTTAAAAACATCAATCAGTTTCACAGCTGGAGAGAAAATACTTTCTTAGAGAATAGTTTTAGCTGTAAGAAGAATAGGCTTTGTCATTTTCAAGAAGGTACACAATGAGTTAAATTTAAGAAATTAAATTTAAATCCAAGAAATAGCTTTTCACTCACAACTGACTTGATTTGAAGAGAGAAAAAAAAAATAGAGTGGGAAGAGTGACTCAACACTTTACATCCCAAGTACTTCCTCTCAGGCAGTACACAGTGAACTGTGGTGATAGCCACTGGGCAGGCTGGGCCTGGGGACCCTGCCACTCCCATCCTACAGAAAAGCCTTGCTGTACCAGTACCAGGGCTTAGACAAAAGCACTTTATGATTCCTACTTCCCCCTGAGTGAAAAGGTATTTCAGCCTTAGGTCTGAATCTTGACAGGAAAGGAAATCTAAAATCTCAAATGAAGCATTGCCCTTTACTTAGTTTATAGCTTGTGTTTTATTTGCCTTTCACTTAAACTGGGTTGTTTTTACTCACAAATATAATACACACAGATATTTTAGAATCATTTTTATAATGAGATCTTGATTATAATTTTATCTTCAAATATATATTATAGTTATTATTAGTTCATTTAGACAGAACATGGTAGTGAATTAATTATATCTTCTTCACATTTTAAAGGAAAATATAGTACTTTTTTTTAAAAAGGATAATTGACATATCTAATAAAGCTTGGTTCAGAGTAACTTTGTTTTTAACCAGTATTTTAAATAGGATAATTTCCTTCCCTATGTCATTGTCATAATATTTTGATCAATATGCAGAAGAATCAAGGGGATACTTTTAGTCAATTAAGATAAATGTGAGAATGTACAATTGAATAAAGCTTGTTCATTTTACATTGGTTCATACGTATGAAAGACAACTACCATATAACAATTGAGCTATTGCTTTTTTAAAAGTTTGTAAGTCTGTGTGCAAAAGTGCATTCATTTCTGTGGGTAGAACATGAAATAATACTTTGTCAATTAACATTTAATTTCACTCAAAGAATTGTTTTAAATAAACCCCAGAGATTTCCCTGAAAAAAAAATCAAACTTAGAGGCAAAGAAGAATGCTTTATTTCTTTTGTAAGTTTAAATACCTTCTGTGTCTGAAAATGCGAAAAAATAGCACCAATTGTGAGGATGGATTAACGACAATAAAAGCATTTGAAATCCTCGCTTTTATGTTGATTGTGTAAATATAAAGTTACGACTAATAAGAACTCAAGTGTACTCTGAAAGAACAACTTAAGACTTTCTGTTCTTTATTGCAAATGTTTGCTCATGTTATTTGTCTTGTGTTATTTGTTCTGACTGGCTTTAGTTTTTGAAATTATCCATCTAATCCAGGATTTATTTGCCAGAATTCTCTTTAAAATTCAGATGTGTTATAATTGTCATCATTTATTTAAGTAGTTTACTTTTTCCATTAACAAAGGAACTATGGACTGAATTGGGAAGAAAACAGCCTGATGCAGAGTGAGGAGCCAGTGGGGAAGGGCAGGAAGAACAGTGAGTGTCATACAGAAGGGGCAGGCGTGGGTTGGGCATCTGTAGGAAATGATTCTGGGTACTTACTTCACTCTTACCCTTACAACAGATATGTTGTCAAGTAGTTATCATTTTCCAGTTTTAAAAATAAGGGGCCAGGGAATCAAGAAGATTAAGTAACTTGCCCCAGAGCTATGACATGCAAAGCCAGGTCCAGCCGACTCCAAAGTCTATGAGATGACTAAATGCAAGGTTTTGATTTTTCTGCAGAGTCCTGTTAGAGGTGAGCAAGGACCATCTCTAATAAAATCTGTGAAGGGGACAGAATTTTGATTTAGTGTCTCAAGGCTCTCTAATGCTTCATTTCCTATACCATGCCCCCAAAGCAAACATTTCTTTTCTGACATTCAGTCCGAGAGTCAGCAGTAATGCCTTCCCAGGCCTTCCCATTTCTCCCTGTCCTGTTCTTCTTTACTCATTCATCTGATTGTTCATTCATTCATGCATGCATTCATTCGCCAAATGCTGAGTGTTTACTATGTGCTACGCACTGTTTTGGCTCTGAGGCTACAAATGTGAACTAAAGGGACCCCATTCTTGCCTTCATGGAATTACCACCTAATGGGACCTGAGAACAACCTTACAGAGATACTCTAATTACACAAATAATAAATATTTGAATTACAGTCACTCTGTTCTCCTCATCTCCATCATCAATCTAAGTCAATGTCACCTCTCAGGAAGCAATCTGAAAACCTAGGTCAGATGTAAACCTGTAAATTTTATCCTGCCACATTCTCATAAGAGTCTAGATACCAACTGAAAGGTGACAAGGGTAAATGACAGGGTTGTGGGGGGAGGCACAGAGGAGCCTCTGGAGTAGGGCAAGAAAGGCAATACTAACCAAAGGAGCAAAAAGAGGTGGACAATGCATACATAATTGTTCAGAGATGAAAGGAAAAGGCAAAAATAGAGATAGCCTGGAGAAGTGAATTAAGGAGAGTCCTAATTGGCAAAATGAGCTATGCACCATCTGTCCCTCTGTAAGACTCTAAGCCCCTTAAGAGAGGAACTGAGCATTATTTACTCTTTCCCTGTGCGTCATCACTGTGCCACCTAGTATTCTGCCTTGCACCTAGTATGTATTCTGTAATATTTGATGAATGAAAGAAGAAATGAAGGGAGGAACCCAATATATGGGCATAATCTGATTTACTAATATTAAATACTGCGTAGTGATAACTGATAGGCGAGTTATTAAGTGCATCTGACTCCATACCTTCTGACTCCTACAACTACAGTGACTTAAGTAAGGGACCTACTTGGGCTTTCAACTCCTTGGCCTGTTTTCAGTGCTAAGATTTTCTAGCCATGCATCAAGATTTCTTTCAGTAGTACATTTTAGAAGGGCTTTTTCCCATACACAACTCCTCATGAATGTACCTAAGTGATGATTTATGAAGAGCCAAGGAAAGCAAGCATGAACTGGACACAATTCTTTCCATTTGTTTAAATGCCTCCTCATTGGACTCAGCAGAGGAACATGATTCTCTATAATATGTATATTTCCTTTTAAAGCCCCTGACTGACACAGGAATCTCTTGACTCTTTACCCTAATCCCTCAGACCTTCCATATGTCCAGCTGGTTATAGTACATTTAAATCAGGCTCACCCATTCAAAGGCACACTATCCCTGTTGCAAGTAATCCCTTAGATACTCTCCCCTTTCCAACAGCCTCTGCTTCCCTGTGCCAGTCCAGCACACCCCTGATTTCTGACCTTTTGATTTGGTCTCGTCTCAAGGCCCATGCTCAAACATTGTGCAGGATGGAATTCAGTTCTCATCCTCAGATTTTAGTATTCTCTCTAGGTCTAGGTTTGAACTTGCCCTTTACTTCTTCCTGCTCTTGGCTGCTCTGGATAGCCATAATCTGTAACCCAACACCTATTTCTGGAACTGCATTTCAGCCATCATGACCTGATATCCTGCTCAGATCTACTCCCAATTCCTGAGGAAAAGAAATTAAGCTTTCGCATGCCTAGGCCTCTCTGAATTTCCTGCCTATGTGGATGAACAGCTTGAACCTTGAATTTAGTTTGGATTCCACTGTTGGATTACCCCCGCCATGGATTAAGCTCATCACTGCCTTTGTGCTCAAAACTCCTTTATTCTTCTTGCTTCCTTTATCTCCTCAGGTTTGGCTTAACTGTTAGGTCAGCTTGAGAACAGGTGTCCAGCTTCTATCAGTCAGAATTTTTCACCACCATGGAGTCCATCTGTTTCTTAAATGTTATGTCTTAACATCCTATGGAAATGTCTGGAAAACCAAGTGACTCTCAAGAAGAGTTGAGTTGGCTAATAGGATTTCCTATACCTAGGAATTTAGGACTTTCATCATCTATCCAGAATTATTTAAGAAAATTCCAAATCATCCAGAACAACATCCTTGGAATCTCTCTTAGATCTTGAGGATTCAACCCAATCTTCCCAGGAAAAATCTAGCAAAAGATGTAATTTCTACCATTTTTAGAAGAATATAAATATGAGGCTCTAGCCTTGGGAAAGTGCTTGACAACTAGAGGAAATAATAGAAGCTCTGTGGTGTTTCTTCTCTCAGATGGTATCTTGTGATTCTCAGTTTTTAAAAAAAAAGAAGATAGAAATACCAGAATTTTTCTCTTTCATGATTTCTCAGTATTAGTGAGTCAAATGTTGGCCTGAGTGTGTCTTCACATCTTCATTATCACTTCTCTCTCTCTGATGGGCAGGAAATAGAGAAGAGTTGACTCCATTCAGCTATTACTTATTTCAGTGAGGCTTGTACAAATTTATGAAGGTGCAAAAAGGTCTTCTAGTCCCAATTGGTATCAGAATTAAGGTATTTAGATACTTACTTACCTGAAGGACTTTATCAATTAAGACATATTTGCTTAAAACAAAAGATGCAGCCAAATTTATCCAAGAGAATCTTTTATTTTGAATTCTAGAGTATCATCATGCCAGTGGGCAAGTTACTATTTCATGTGTATATTTATATATATCTTTATTGCCTTAGGGGAATGTTGTGTCCTTTTCCATTGAATAAATGCATATTTAGTTGTGTTTGTAGAAGAACAGAAAAACATTTGAGCAGAAAAAAAGGAAGGACTCAAGGACAAGTGTGACTTTCTGACCTGAGATTTATGGTCTCTCCTTGATGTGGAGACAGTTATGCACGTAAATCTTGGTGCACTAAGAAGTGAATCCACTCCCTATGCTCTGTGTTAGATGGGGGAAAGAGAGCTCAGCAAGAACAGATGTGGCCATTCGCTCAGTTACCCAATGAAAACAAGTAATTGCCATGGCAACTGGAGAATATCGTGTGGGACACAGACTGACCTCTAAGACTCAGCGTGCTTTATGCTATAGGAATTGCATATGTATACTTGCTTGTGATGTAGATTTCCTTCCTATGTGAGAGGACTACAGTGTTAAAACAAATATTTTTTTTTCTGCCTCTCATACCCTGTAGTTTTATTTTGAGTCAAAACTGAACAAACTGGAAAGAACATATAGTCCTTGATGTCAGAACTACAAAATGTGCTATTAAAAGATGTAAATAAATCGCGAACTATCACAAAAAGATGAGAAGACACCTACTTACAAACAACTCAGGGAACAGAAAGCTCAGGTTATGTTGGAGAGCATTTCAGCTGCCCTTTAATATAGCTACATGCTGACTCAAAGCCAAATTCTTAGTTGTATTTGTTTAATCCCTGTACCAACCACAGGTTCTTTCAGCTAAAAAAGCAACAAAAAGACTGAATGGATAAATTGATCCCTGTAGCACATGGATGTGTATGTATGGCGTAGATACACTAAAGGTAAAAGTAATTAAGCATCTGCAATGTCTACTGCTTTTCCTGTTATAGAAATTTGTTATCAACGTATGACAAACAGAATAATTACAGGTCAACAGTCTCCATATTACGAACAATATTTAAAACTTAACTTTTGTACGTGGAAACCTGGGATTAGTTCAACCTTACTAGAGAGTTTCTCCAAACTTGCAAACGATTTTCTAGGAGCTGAAACTGGTAAATCTCCTTCAAGTTAGATTTATTTCCAGTCCCTGCCACCTGCTGAGTGGAGCCGCCAGGAGGAGCAGTGTGTGTAGTGTGCGTGCCCTTCTCACTGGTTTAAGGAGCCTGATTGACTCATGGTCTTACCCCATTACAAAAAAAGGTGGTGTTATCTAAAATCTGAGTACTAACTGTTCAATGTTACTCACTTCAGGAAGGAAAGGAAACATGCTAGTTAGGAATATCATTAATTCTGAAAAGTGAAATACATCTATTTGCTCTTGGGGCTGCTTTGTGGTTCAATGGAGACTACCCAGAACTAATAATAAATTGACGTTGATTCTGGCTGCATGTATCCCATGGAAACTGGGTCTTTGGCCACAATATTCTGTGGATTTTAGTTCTAGCATGTGTAAAGCAAGAAAAAGATGATCTCTAAGGATCCTTTCAGTGCCAAAATGTAGCAACTTAAGGAAACTAGTCTTTAATCAGTACCATATAGTTCCATATCTTTTTAAGAATTCAAAGTTCATTGATGTCATTGATCAAAGAAACGTAATAATTATAATGTATTTTCAATGAAATTAGTTTTCCAAATACATTTTTCCTAATGGTCAAATATTACTTCTAAACCTAAATGTTAAATTTGAGTTATAAGTCAAGGAGAATTGGAGTAAGAATTAACAAAATTACACTTTCACGGTCAACCAGAAGAGACATTATAATTTACATTTTTAATAATTAATGTTTTATATGTATATATAAATATAAAACACTGTAGTCAAAGTTAAAAGACAAGCAACATACTAAAAGATATTTGCAACATACTAAACTAAGATACTGTTTAAATCTAGAGTAAGATTAATTAAATAAGTTACAGTTACATAAGTTAAATAAGAAACAAAAGATGCTATAAAAAACAAGATATGAATAGGGAGGTCACAAAAAAGAAAGTTTGAGTATCAGAAACAGTGCAACTAATACCTTAAGAAAATCTCTCACTCTTTATTTTTACAAATGTTATATGTCTACCTTCATTATAAGGTGACTAATAAATAAGGAAATTGAAACTTCATACTTTGTTCAGCATTTTCAGGGAATCTTGCAACACTGAAAATATTCATACACTGCAACCCAACAACTGTCATGATGTCTCCCCTAATAGAAAAATACATCCAACAAGGTCATAAAGAAACATATACAAAGTTGTTCACTGCAAAATTGTTTATAACAGCAAAAACATGGCTGTCGGTACAGAAATGGCTTAAAAAATGTAGAAGATTAGCAGAATGGAATAGTGCACAGTAGTAAATTGAATAAAGTAGGTCTATACTTTAGCAACGATAAATTTTTTAAAAGCCAGTAGCTGAATGATTGAATAATATGCCATTTATATCAAATTTTTAAAGCACCTGCAAATTGTATTTTATTCATTGATGCACATACACGTAAGTGAAAATATGAAATAAGAACTCATAGAACTTATGTCAAATGCATAATAATGAAGAGTGAAGGAATGGGAATGTTGGACAATGGAAATTTTTTCTTTTTTTTTGACAGTGGAATTTTTAGCTGTATATATATTTTTTCTTTTATTAAAATTCATGTGGTTATTAATTCCAGTATATAATTGTTTATGGGATTTCTGTGTGCTTTTCTCTATTTTTAATCTTTTCAAAAATAATTTTGCAAGTATGTGATTTATAAGTACACTTAAGTACTTGTATCCTTTGAAGTAAGTGTAACTATTTAGGAATCTAAAAATATATTTAATTGAATCACTCATAGAATCTATAACTAAATTCTTATGCATTTTTTGGTATTGTTATTTTTGATCATACAAGTAACAGTAAAAACTAAAATGAACACACTGCCTTTTTACTTAATTTAATATGGGGTAGAATGAGTTCACTCAACAAAATTAATTAGAATTAAGCATACTCTTGGGATACAAAAATCTGAAGAATGCCAGAAAGTGTCTTAGACTTCTCAGCCACCTCACTGAGATGGGAGAGGAGCTGTAGGATAATCTCCCATATATTTGCATATTAGAAGATCACCTATAAGCTGAAGAACCAAAGAATTAGTGTTCTGATAAATGAATATTTCATATTTTTATAGTATTTCAAACTTAAATAACTTATAGATTAGGACACTGGCTTGCTTACCATATCTGAAAGACTCTTAAGGACATTTAAAAGCATTATGTATCACAAGTGAGTGAGATTGCAGATTTTACTGGTGAAGCATGATATATATCAGCCCATTCCTTGATTGTAATTACTCAGCTAAAGGAAGAGTGAAGCTGAGTTCTGTGAGCTTGAAGTAATAGCACAAAAGAATCTCCAGGGACATGTGACATTTACATTGTTAAAGAAAATATAGAGAGAAATATTGTGATCCTGTACAGGGTATTCAAATAGTAAAACAGCAAATTTACAAGTTTTAAGTCATATATTAAAAGAGTAAAAATTACAGCATTTCTTGAATATTATGCCCTTCAAAATAATCTGCAAAATGTCTCTTTAAAAAGCAAGAAGAAAATTATCTGTATTTTGTAAGAATGATAACCAAAATGACAAGAGGTGGATGGCAGTCCATTAGAGGATAGCTTTAAAGCTTTCTGGCTTTAAGAATTCACCTTTAGAAAGTTATATACCATTAAACAAGCAGCAGGGGAAAAAGGCTAGTAGATCTTCTTGTCAATAGGGCAAAATTTTTGCTTTCCTGATTATCTGAAACTATAACCAACAATCTTATTTTGTAATGTCAGTAAGTGTTTCTCTGAATAGGAGTAGTCCATTTACAAAAAGTGTACTTATCTGTAAAGGAGCCTGTTTTCAAATATGGATCTTAAAAAGAATAAATATAAGGTTTCCATAATTGGAGCCAGCCAGTGCGTGACAAAAGAACCAGGGTAAAAACAGAGCTAAAAGTAGTAAGGTCAGAACAAGAGAGAAGGGGGGAAATAAAAATTAAGTTGGCATAAAATAGAGACGGTTTTGGAAAGAATCCATGCAGAGAAGAAAGAAGCAAAAATATCTGAGAAAAGAGAAAGGAGAAAAGGCCCAGTAAACCTGGGCTTTGTTGACTTTATAAGCAATTGTGGAAACTGGCTTGTCTTAAATGGATATAGCTAGCATTGGGGAGGAGCCTGATCTTCAGGTAATCACATGTGCAGCAAAGTACTTTTTTCTAAGTTAATTTCCAGATACCTGGGAGCTAGAGAGTTAAACCACATTCTGAAGAATAGGAGAAATTTCACTGTTCAGTGTAGGACTTAAATTTAGCCTAAAGAGACCCCTCAAATAGAAGTATTAGACCAGAGAGTCAAGCAGGGATTTCTGGAAGGATCCTTTCACCCTTATTAGCTACAAAATAAACACATCTCTAGAAGCCCTGAAATTTGAATCTACCTGTGCTGTGTTTAAAGTAGAATTAAAAAGTAGTTGAAATGGTTCAGAAGTCTTAAAAGTCAGAAGTCAGGTAACTTGTTCTCAATAGACTGAGTCTATTCAGTCATAGACATTAACAGCAAAAGGTAAATAATATTTGAAGTTTTTGGTTAATAGAGGAAAAAATCATTCCAAACAAGGAAAGAATGTCAAGAAAAAATATTGCCTGTATCGCTTCCTAGAATTTTATTCAGTAGACCAATGGGGTAAACAAACAGAAAGTCCTTCCAAATTAAAGATACTGGTTCCAAGACAGTGATTTTCACACTGGAGCCTGCATCACCTAAAACATAGGTTCCTGGGTCCCACTGCTGGAATTTCTAACTCAGTAGATAGCAGTTGGGTGGGGAGTCTGTTCTCATGTGCTGCTGCTTCTGCTCCAGGGACTTCACTTTGAAAATCTTCAATGTATGAGATGCACATAGTTAAACATTGTCAATTTTGTAATGGAAATTCTAATTTTACCTAGATGTTTTGACAGAGTTTTGTGTTTTTCTGTTTCTAGCCTACCATTTTTTGGTGGCAATGGTGGAGGGAAGCAGAGGGACAAGGGACACCTAGACAGAAAATACTGCAATATCAGAAAAGGAGGATGATTTTTCATTATTGAAGGTTATTACTCAATAGTTGGACACAAAATATCCCTCAGAGATGGAGAGCATATTCTCTTAGAACAGATTTATTCACTAGCCCCTCCAGGAAGACCCTCACTAGAAAACCATTAGGAATCCCCATGGATTATTGTCACACATGATTATCCAGGCACAGCAGGGTCAATTCTGAAGAACTTACGAAGTTAGGGAGACAGTTTCAGTTCACCCAGTTAAATTATAATTTGGAAACAGTGTGCCAGACCAATCCACTGTTAGTGTTAGTAAAACATATTGAATATCAGTTCCAGAGAAAAATCTCCATGAATTCCAGTGACCACAAATTATTGATCTGTGTGAAGAGAAAGAATAATAAACAGATTTCAAAAAATGATGTCACGTAGGTAAGCAGTTAGATGTTTAGTACATTAAAGCCATAGAAACTTCAAATGCCTGCTCTTAAGACGTGCATCATTGCTACTGGTGTTTGAGTCCTTTTTCTAGCTACATTGTAGACCCCTGGAAAACAGAGAGCATGCCTGACTTTAATATTTTGCCATGACTATAAATAAGTTCTGACTTTTGAGAGGGAAATCCTATTTGTGAAATACAAAGAAGGCCTCATACTCATTCAGACTCAGGAAGTACAGATTCCCTTGGAGGTCTGTGAACTGGCATATTTCCTGTGGCACAGTGCTGATTAAATTCTTAGCTGACTCATTATGTCAGAGCACTACCGAAAGTTTTCTGGTAAAATGGGGTTAGGAAATATTCATCTCTGTGTTTTTACATTCCCCTGGTCTTAAACTGTTTATGGATTCGGTGAAATTAGCAAATGACACAGGTAAAAGCCAAAATCCAATCTAAATCTAAAAGTATATTCTCCACTACCCCTTCTTCAAGTACTGCAAATCCTTCCAACCAGTAGAATGATGGGGCTGAATTACATCGGCCCACGAGAGCCGATTGCTCACATCTCTTCCCAACTCTGTGTTCAGTGACAACCGTATTGGAGGTTTCAAACTGGTCATGGTGATAATGTCTACAGAACAGAGATGGCAAACTGTAAAAATCAGGGCATCTGGTTTTCTAGGGAGCCAACTGTTAAACATTTGTAGCACACGACTGCTTCCAACTCAACACTGGTGTACAGAGTGTGTTTGTGGCAAGTCAACAAGTTTCTGGACTGATTGTCCAGAAGATGTCCCTGTTTCTTATCTATGTTCAAAAGAAAGTACATACGCACTCCAACTAATGCACTGCTGAGCCCACCCTGCAGTGGTAGAAATATCAGGAAAACTCTCCCTTGAAGGATTTGCCGATTCGGCAAAGGGACGGTAGGCTATATAAACTAAAGAGGCCAATGTCTGATGTTTGTTTTATGCATGTAGCAACAACTTGTCCCCAGACCATTTAATGAATCAGCTTTATTGTACATAAAAGCACTTAATTTATAGGAAAAGTTCAGCAATGCCAGCAATGTGATCTTATGTCCCTTAACCTCTTTCAGATCTTTTGGGGTTTTTTATCTTTAAAATAGAGAAGAAAATCCCTTCTTTATCTCAAAGAAAGAATCGGGAGATAATGTATGTAAAAGTGCTATGTAAACTGTAAGTCAGTGTGCAAATATTTAGTGTGAAAGGCATTTCTTAAAAGTAGGAAAGATAGCCATGCAATTTCTCTTATTTCAAATTAACATTTTGAAAATAACACATGTGTTCCTGTAGGTAGTATAAGTTCAAAATGTAGTTTTTTCTGCTTTAGCGTCCTATTTGGATACATCCATTATTAAGGTTACATAGCAACATCATGTCCTAATTATAAATGGTTTAACTGAAGTCATCCTGGGTCAAAATAGCTACAGATGAAATAAATGTATCCATCTAATATTCAGGGAGATAAGAGGGAAGCGATTAATGACAGCAGTTTACATTTTCACTGGAAGGATTTCGAAATACTTTGTAAACAATAAAATTACTCACACTTTACAGTATTTATTGTGTTTATTCTTTTCCAACTTGCCTCATTCAGTGAAATAAGCCACTTACTTAACTTCCTAGTGCACTTCATTAAATTAACTCTAAAATATCTTGTTAGAGGTAATTTAGCCAACAAAAAGCTCAATATTGTATTCATTAACATCCATTTAGTCAAAGAGGCTGTGGTGGATTTACCCATAGACTAGTCCAGAATGTGTAGTAAAACTTCAAAGACAGAGCAGTAAATTGATTAGGGGATGAGGGAAAGAAATCTGTTTTTAAAACCTGAATCACCTGGTCAATTAGCATACGATCAGGCTGTGGGTATGACTTTTGCAATCAAATGATTCTGAGTACAATTTGCCAAAAGACAGTTTTGCCTAAGGCTCTGAGTTTTACGGCTTTACTCAAATGTAATTCAAATAGTGGAAGTGTATGTTTTCTTTTAAACTACCATATGGATGATTCTATGCGAAAGACATGATTATGACAAGGAAATTTCAGAAATAAAGTGAATAATTGCTCTGATACTTCTAGTTCAAGACTGTTACAACGAAGCTATCCGTGGTTCTTTGTATATTAGAGATCCTAGCCTTTAGCTGTGCTGTAAATTTAAAATTTTCCTCCAGTTTGTCATTTGTTTTTACTTTACTGTGTTTTTGTCATACAGAAGTTTTGCTTTTCTAATCTGGTAAAATTTAGCAACCTTTCGATATTACATGTGGATTCTGAGTCATACGTAAAAAGCCTTCTTCTAAACTGAGGTTTTTGAGGAACTTACATACATTGTCTTTTTCTATTTGTATGAATTTTCAGTATTTAAGTCCCTGATCCATTGGGAGTTTTTTCTCACATATGGTGTCCAACATGGACATCTTTGATCCTTTTTGAAATGGCTAGCCAATTATCTCAGCACCATTTAAGAAAAAAACCTATCTTTGCCCAATGACTTGTGATGCTGTCTTTATTACACACTTCATTTCCATATGTACCTTGGTCTGTTTCTGAAATTCCTGTTATCCACTGGTTTATATCTATTTATGGGCCAATACTATACTGCTTTCATTATAGAGTCTATTTCATGTTTTAATGTCTTGTGAGGCTAGTCTATTACAGTTTCTCTTTCTCCATTTTTTTTCTAGTTATTCTTCATGATTATTTTCCACATGAAACTTAATATCAAGTTTTCTAGCTGCATAAAACTAACTTTATTGGTACTTTATTGAATTGTATAAAATTTACAAATTACTGGTAGGACTGACATCTTTATGATGTTGACTTTTCTTGAAGACTAGGGATGTGTTTCCTTTGTACACGTCTACATTTGTGTCTTTCAGGAATATTTCAGGCTTTCTTAATATTAGTTTTGCTCATTTTCTGTTAAATTTATTTCCAAGTATTCTAATTTTCTTCATTGAAAATCGGATTTTGCTAACATTTTATTTTCTAACTGGCTATTTATATGTATGAAAATATTTATTTTGAATATCATTTGTATATCCTGCTACTTTATTCATTTGTTTGTTTGACAATATTCTGATTCTCTCAGGTTTTCTAGGCATACTGTTTTATCTTTTGCAAATACAGAATTTTTACTTCTTTTCTAATTCAGATGTCTCTGATTGATTTCTTTAGAATTGCCTTGGTGATATCTCAGGTACAATGCTAAATAACTAAATAATAGAGAGGCAATAGTGGGGAGAGTGGGACTCTTTTTTTCCCTTTTCCTAGTATATATCTATGTCTGTATCTATATCTATGTAAATAACCAATCTTGAATTCCTGAAATAAATACCACTTACTTTTCATTACATAGTGCATTTACCTTGATGAATATTTTATTTACTAGTTTGTAACTTTGTTTTTGTGCAATCTTTATTTGATTTAATTATTGATTTTTAACTAGCTTCAAAAAAAGTTGGGGCATTTTTCTTCACTTACTCCACTCAAAGCATTTTATTTTGCATTGTGATTATCTGTTCCTTAGAGGTTTGTAGATTTCTTTTGGGAAACTAACTGAGCCTGGTGCTTTATTGTAGAGTAGTTTCTTAGTAACTTTTAAATTTCTTCTACAGAAATTAATGTTTTAAGCTTTTTATCTCTAAAGGATTAATTTTGGTAAAAGCTATTTTCCTATTTTATTAACTTAAACCAGGTTTTCAAATTTATTTGCAGAGATGTTTTTGAAGTAGCCTCTTTCAATATTTTTTTAAATATTTCTTTTGTTTCAATTTTATTACCTTTGTGCCATTTCTTACTTTCTATGTCTGTGTTTTCTCCATTTTCTTTATTAATTAGTAGAAGTCTAGCACCATTAGGTAGAAGTTCATTAAATTAGGTAAGTATTTTGTTGGTTTTCAAAGAACCAATATATTTGTTAGTTAAAGCTATCACTTTTTGTAACTTACCTCATTATTTTTTTTATTTATTAATTTCTTTTCTTAAAAAACATTTTATTAAGGTATGATTGACATACAAAAGGCTATGCATATTTATTATATACAACTTGATTTAGTGATACATATATATACCATTAAGCCATCACACTCTATGTCATAAATACATCCATCACCTGAAAAAGTTTCCTCTTGACCTGTTTTTTATTGTTGTTATTATTTTTGCGATAAAAGCACTTAAGATATACCTCTTAGCAAATGTTTAAGTTGTAAAAAATTAATAAACAGAAACCTTAATTCAAAAGAGTTGGGAGATCAGAAAAGGGAGCTGAGATGATAACAAAGCCCAACAGGAAAAAGAAAGACTCCTCTTCTTTCTTGGCCAGGACTCAGTCAATGAAAACCCATGGGCTCTTTGTTTATTGTAGTCCTCCCACCTTCCTTTTCTCTCTGTAAAAGTGTTCTTCTTCCCTTGCTCTGTGGCAGCTCACATGTGGCTTGTCAGGGTTGCAGATCCCAAACTGTAATTCTCTGTTTATCCCAAATAAACTCATCTTTGCTAGAGAAATACCTGACAAGCTATTTGTTTTGGGCCAACATTTTGGTGGCCTCTGTAAGGACTGCAGAAGACCTCCAACAGCTTCAAACCAGTGAGCAAACAGGTGCTGCCGTACCCACGGTTGAGCCCAGTGATGCTCATTGCTTTTCCCACCAACCCTCGAGTTTGAAGGTACCTCTTTTGGATCCAGGCTCCCCCTCTTTGCTTCTGGAGCTCTCCAAGTGTTATTTGGGATCTCTTTTAAGGTTTTATCTTTCTAGTTAAGGCCTTGTGCTGTATGCAGGTATTCATTTGGCACTTTGGTCTGATTTTGAGACCAGACTGTTTCAGCCGACGCTGGCTGAAAATGCCTTTAGCTCCTTTCTTCCAAAGCAGAGGCTACTTTTCTGAAACTGTGCTGGTTTTTCAGCCTTTGACTTATTCCTTTGGTAGGGGCTATTCTCTGGAAACTGGCTGAAAAAGCCTTTAGCCTGGCTCCTCCAGGACCAAGCTGTCTCTTTTAGAACTGGTTGGGATTAGCTTGTTTGAGTTGAGCTGTTTGAGTTGTAAGCTGTTTGAGCCATTTGAAAATTGTTCCATACTCTAGAGAAAAATCTGTGAGAAGAGAGATTCCAGTTCTCTAAATATTTTAAGAGCACCCCCTCTACCCCAGGGACTTGGCTGATTTTATTTTTTAAAACCACAGTCCTTCCTGATGCACACTTCTAACAAAATGGACGGAGGACACCAAAGACAATTTAGAATATCAGTGGCCATTATGGGAAACTTTTGAAATACCCAAACTTAATTGCCTTAAAACCGAATCGGACTCCCATAGCTCAGACATTTCCAGAACTGAGTGGAGTGCTTATTTCAGTTGGTATTTTCAGGCCTCCCAATGTTATCTGGAGTCTAAAATTGCCTCTCTGCAAGATAAGATTTTAAGATTAACTGAAGCAAACAAATGATTAAAGAAAGATAAAATGGATCCTGAAACCACAGGCTCTTTTTCCTTGGCGCCTTTGATTCAGGCTCTGTCTCCCACGCCATTTTGTCTCTTTCTCTTGGTTCCACGTGGTCAGAGTCACCTCTGGCACCGTCCTTCTCCTTCCCTTTTAGAGTGTCTATACCTTCTCTATACCCTCAGTTCTCACATACTAATTCTCCCATCGAACTTCCATCGGTCTGGTTTCTCTGACTTATATCAGCTAGTTTTTATATACATACATTGTCTGTGTGTGAAGGCAGGCCCAACATTGGATGATAACTGCTAACTGGGAGAATCCTTAAAGGTCTCTAAAATTACAACCGGGAGACCAGCCCACTAATTTATTATACGATCAGTCTCAGTAATCCCTAGGCAACTTCACTGAGCAATTCCCAGGGCTTTTCCAAAGCCTGTTGAGTGGAACAAAATTCAGGCTTGCATGCAAAAATCTGATGTATCTTTTCATGAAAATTATGATTCACTTCAGATTGTTTTTAAAGAAAATTCTGATCTTTCTGCAGATGTTGATTCTGCTTGGGTAGCTTTTAATTCTTATATTTATTAATGGACTGAACCACGATCTTTCTCTTCTAGTAAAAATGACCAGGATGGAGTGGGAAACTATGTCCACAGCAGATTTAGTTAATCTCAAAGGAAGACCACCAAAATTTTTAATCATCAACTCCAGCAAATGAAGTCTCCTAAGTAAAACCAAAACCCTCCTTGTTTCTGCTATTATTGCAAAAAACCAGGACATTGGAAAAGAGACTGTTAAAAATTTAAGCACTTTAGGCACCTTTAGCCCTCTAAACAGCCTTTCCAAAGTCCTCCCAATTCTCAATGATATGGCTCTGAAAAACTGTAGGGGCTTTTCCCTATCTTCACTGTTAATTAGTTTGGAGAAACATCTCTCCAGATTAGGGATGAATCTTTTCCAGTCCTAATTGACATCGGAGCCCCACTCTCGGTGCTCAGCCCCACCACTATAAAGCAGCCCCTACTTCAGAGTACTCAAACAGTTCAAATGAACCTCAAGAGGTTCCTGTCTCTGAATCTATTCCCATTTGCCTAGGCCCTTTGAGAGAAACACTTCTTTTCTCCTTAATTCCTCTACCCCTATTCATTCATAGTCCAAGAATTCTTAGAGAATCATACTGGAATTTCTTTCTCCCCAAAAGGGGCAACTCTAGAAATTGACAACAGTCATCAAAGTAATCAACCAGGTGAATTAAGTGAACTTTTGACATCTTTTATTCTGTCTCTGAGGATACTGGAGCAGATTCTGGAAACACTGATCATTTTTCCCTGTTGAATTAGCGACCATTTTTCTCACGGGCAAAATCTCTAACTGATAGTGGCAAAATTCACAGAGCACCTCCCATCAAGATTCAAATAGACCCCTCAAAGCCTCTTCCTCAAATTAATCAACACCCTACAAGTAAAGAAGCCCTTCAACGCACAGAAACCATAATAGAAATCACAAGGCTCAAGTCCTCATTATCCCTTGTACTAGTCCCTGTAATGATCCTGTTTTACCGATGAGAAAACCTAAGGGCTGAGGGTGGAGGTTGTCCAGGACATATGAGCAATAACATTGTTATCCCTCAACACCCTGTTGTTCCTAATTTTCATACATTACTAACATCCATGGGAATTATCAAAAGTAAATTTTTTACTGTAATTGATTTCAGTGCATTGTTTAGTATTCCAGTTGATGAAGCTAGCCAGTACCCACATTTTTGCCTTCACTTGGGAAGACAAACAGTTCATCTGAACAGTAATGCTTCAGGGTTTTACCGAGAGTCCTTTTTATTTCTTGCAAATCCTAAAGGCCGATATGGATGATATAAAGTTCCCTAGTGGCTCTACTTTGTTGCAGTATGTGGATGATTTGCTTCTTTGTTCTCCTTCTCAAGCCCCCCACCCCACCCCCAGAAGACAGCATCCACTTGCTAAAGCTGTTAGCCTCAAAGGGACATGAGGTCGACAAAGAAAATCTGCAGTTTGACCAAACCCAGATTTGATGTTCAGGGCATCTGTTATCAGAACAAGGGCTACAACTAGATCCAGATGGACTTCATGGTGTACTAAGTTTCCAAAAACTCAAAGCTAAGCACCAAGTGTGAGATTTTCTCAGACTAGTTGTTTATTGCTAATTGGATTTCAAATTTTTCTCTTATGGCCAAACTTCTGTATGTTTTATTGAGCAGTAACACCCTTGACCCAGTTTTATGGGAAGAACCAAATGACTTAGCCTTCAAGGCCTAAAAGAAGAACTTGATGAACCTACCTGCCCTTGGGCATCCCAATTATTGGATTCCCTTTTTCCTTTTTGTATATGAAAAGTCCCCTTGGGGTACTCAGCCAAAAACAAGGGGACCATGATTGACCCATAGGGTATTAAAGCCAGAAACTGGACACTGGCCCAGGAGTGCCCCCTTTGCCTTAGAGCCATTGCTACCACTTCCCTTTTTGACCCCCTTTAGCCAATTTTGTACCTCATGCAGCAGAAGTTCTCTTGAAGTCTCATCACACTCAACATTTCTCAGCTCGGTCACCTTACCTCCTGAGAAGTCTTTTTGTTAATTGCTCCTCACACAACTCTTTTACATTGTAGTAACCTTCACCCAGGTACTCTTCTCCCCTCACTGACGAAGTTCCTCACGCCTGCTTAAAGCTGAGGGATCACCTCCTGATTCCTCATGATGATCTGCGGGAAATTCCCTTGGGTAATGCTGACTTCTCATAGATCACTGATGGTTCTTGTTTAAAAGGTGACACGGCAAATATTGTGCTAGGTGTGCTATCGCTGCTCCTTTTGGTATTGTTGAGACAGCATCTTTACCTATGGTTACTTTGGCCCAACTGGCTGAATTATGCAGTCTTATATGGGCTTGAACATTAGCCAAGAGCAAAATTACCAATATTTATTCTGATATTAGATATGCCTTCAAAGTAGCTCATGATTTTGGAATGTTGTAGGAGCAACATGGTTTCCTTACTTGCAGCAGATATAAAATTTTAAAAGGCCTTTATGTTCAGAAGCTATTGGATGCAATAGCTTTTACCTGCTGCTTTAGCTATTATTAAGATTCTGGGGCATTCTAAACTTGACTCTCTGAAAGCTGGGGAAATCACCTTGCTGACATCCACACAAGGAATGCTGTCCTTAGAGGAACCAACAACAGCCAAACCCCTGTCATGATCCAAAGGAATAGTTCCCCAAATGATGATTTAGAAAACCTGGCTTGAGAAGCCCAAAAATTGACCTCAGAAAAAGGAAAAACAAGGTTGAAATTCAACAATTCTTGGCTTGATTAGAAGAGAAAGCTCTAATAACCACCCAGTCCTACCAGAAACCCTAAATTTCCCACTCTTCACCACTGTACATGCATTAAACCATTGGTCTACTGACAAAATGACAACATTCATGAATCAATATTGGTGGAGAAACATTAACAAGGCCACAAAAAGTATGTACTCCACTTCTCCCACTTGTTCAAAGTACAACCCAGGGAAGCCTGGTTGTACACTCCCAGACATTTTAAACTGCCTAAAGGACCATTCAAGGTGTGGCAAATAGATTTTATACAACTTCCTCCTTCTAATGGTTATAAATGTTTTAGTCATGGTCTGTATGTTTTCACACTGGATTGAAGCTTTCCCTTGGACACAGGCTCCTGCCTCTTCTGTGGCTAAAGTCCTTTTGGAAAAGATTACCCTTACGTGGAGAACTCTTCTCAAACTTCATAGTGATTGAAGAACCCATTCTACTGGTCAAGACTTTGACAGATCTGCAGAGTTTGTCCAGTTTTATAACACTTTCATTGTGTTTACCACCCTCAATTCTTTGGTTTAGTCGAATGCACTAACAGCATTTTTAAGATTCAGTTGCCAAAATTTTAGAGGCCCTCCAAATACCTTAGCCAAAGGCATTGTTGTTGGTCCTTCTAAATCTCAGATCTACCCCTTTAGGAAATCATAATCTCTCACCCTTTGAGATAGTCACAGGATGTCCAATGTACTTGGCTCCTTCCTCTTTTGAAACACAATTGGTTAAAGGAGAGATACTCCAGTATTGCAAAGGCTTAATTGCTTCTATTAAAAATAACCATGTTTTTGTAGAGCAGTTTTTTCATAGTGTGCTGTCAGAAGATAAAAACTGTAAGCAAGCATCACATTTTGCAACCTAGAGATTTCATCTATTGGATAGCTACTTCCAGAACAGTAGTCATCATCACTGGAAAGGCCCTTGTTAGATACTCCTAACAAACCCTTGTGTTGCCAAACTCCAAAGAATAGACTTTTGGATTCATGTGACACACTTAAAGAAAGTGGTGAACTCTTTCTGGACATGCACATCATCTGGTGACCTGGAAACAAAGATTTCCTGGAACTGAAGCAGAGGACATCTGATGAGACAGCTTTCTCAAGATAATTGGACCAGGCATGTTGGAAGTTTGTTGCCAAACCTTTGATAATGACATAACACTTCAGAGGATCTCCAGGGTCTATGATCTTGATGACATGTGGAGTTTAGATAGAAAGTACCTGAGTGTTCTCCCTCCTACCCCTCCTTGTTACTTGAATGTGACCCCAGTAATTTTCTAATCTGTGCACTTTCCCTCCAGTGTGAGACACAACACCCAGAAAAGATCTTTCCGGGTATTGAGGTACAAAAAGCCACTGAAAATAGAAAACATAACTCTTGATCAGTGATGCTTTCAGAAAAAAAGATCTTGATCAATGGGGAAAATGTAAAAAAAAAACCCCAGAAACTTCAATTAAATAGTGTTGGGAGACCAGAAGAGGGAACTCTCGTGCCCTGTGAAGATAACAGAGCCCAACAGGAAGATGAAAATTCTTTCCTGGCAAGGACTTAGCCAGTGGAAACCCGTGGACTCTTTGTTTACAATACCTCCCACCCCTCAACTTCCTTTTTCTCTCTATAAAAGCATTCTTCCTCCCTTGCAGTACAGGGACTAGCATGTGGTTTAGTCTCTTTTGTCACAGGGTAAAGTTTGGTATAGATCCATAGCATATTCTAATTCATTGTTACTTAGTTTTACTGTATCCTGACTTACATTTTGTTCTTGTATTAAGAGTGATATGTTTAAAATTTCCTATTAGTATTTACATCTATTTCTCTTTACATCTTCTGCTCTTTAAATGTGACTGCTGTATTATTTTGGCAAAAATATTCATGTTGTATCTGTATTATAAAAACAGATTTAAACAGAATTAAAATGTGTTCTTCATTGTCAAGGTTTAATGCTTTTTCAGTTGAGTTCAATTTTGTCTTACATCAGATTTGCAAACTCTGTTTTATCGTTCCACTCTTGTACCCATCTTTGTTTTCATCTTAGACTGACAGCTATCTACATTAAATGCTCACCGCTAGTGTTTTTCTCAAGTTTTCCCAGTCAAGTATTAGACAATTTTGCTAAAAGTATGAGGTTTAAGTTGAGGTTTACTTATTTATTTTTGCCTATAGATATATAATTGTTCCAAAACCATTTGTTGAAAAGACTATTCTTCCTCCATCGAATTACTTTTGAACCTTTGTCAAAAATGAGTTAGCTGTACTTGTTATTATGTGGGTTATTTCCTGGTTCTCTATTCTGTTCCAATGATCCGTGTTTCTATCCTCCTATCAATACCGCCCAATCTTGAGTAGTATAGCTGTGTAATTTGTGAAATAGCATAGACTGATTCTTCAAATTTTATTCTTGTTTTTCAAAAATTATCATGTTAGTGATTCCAGGTTTTTTGCCTTCCCAAGTCAATTTTAGAAAAATCCTGTGTATGTCTACCAAAAAGTCTTATCTTTTTCATGCCTTCCTGTGAATATCTGAACATTATTTAGCATTCCATTTTGATTTATTTATAGTATTTTTTACTATCTCTGTATAGCTTTGTTTTGTGGTTGCTCTATTACATTATATATACATAACTTGTCAAATGTGTAAGTGTTGAAATTTTACCAGTTCAAGTGAAGTTCTGTACATTCACCTTCCCTCATTTATAATAAATTGTCTCTATAATATATCTGCATGCCATGAGAATCGCATTAGAAAATACTATAATTTTTGCTTGAACTGTAAACATAATTTAGAAAACTCAAGAGAAGGAAAGTCTGTTGTCTTTATATTTTTGCTTATTATGTTCTTATTTCCTGATATTCAAAGACTCCATCTCTTATTATTTTCTTTTGGCTTAGAGATTCTTTTTTAACCATTCATTTTGGGTAGATCTGTTGACAACAAATTCTTAGTTTTCCTTTATCTGAAAATATCTTCTTATGGATATTTACCTCGTATAAGATTCTGCATCAACTATATTTTCTTTTCAGCACTTTAAAAATGTGTATTACTTCTCTCTCCACCTCCATGGTTTTTGATGAGAACTTTGCCGTTCTTTCAAATTGGTGTTCCCTTACAAGTAACGCATCAGTTCTCTGGCTGCTTTTAAGATTTGTTTTTTTTTTTTTTGTCTACAGTTTTCAGAAGTTTGACTATGGTGTACTTTAGCATGGACTTCTTTGAGTTTGGGGTTTACACAGCTTTTTGAATTTATAATTTTTTTTTCTTTTCCCAAGTTTAGGAATTTTTCAGCCATTATTTCATTGAATACTGATCAGCTCCATCATATTTCTTCTCTTCTTCTGCAACTCCAATACTAAGTCTTAGAGCTTTTGTTTAAATCTTACAAACCCTGAGTCGCTGTTTGTCTCATTTTAGTTTATTTTCTTTCTGTTATTTAGATTGTATAACTTCTGTTCTTCTACCCTCGAATTCTGCTGTTGAGCCCATTTACTGAATTTTTAATTTTAGTTATTACATATTTTACATCTAACATTTCCATTTGGTTCTAATTTATATATTGCATTTCTTGCTGAGATGTCCTACTTTTTCATTTGTTTCAAGTGTGTTTATAATTACTATCTGAAACATTTTTATGATGATTGCTTTAAAATCTTTTCCAGATAATCCTGACATATGTGTTATCTCAGTGTTAGCGTCTATTGATTGCATTTTCTTATTCAAGGTGAGATGTCCTGAGTCTTGGTATGAGTGATTTTTTAATGCATACCTAAACATTTTGGGTATTATGTTAGGAGATTCTGGATCTTATTTAAATCTTGTGTTTTAGCATGTCTCCTCTGACATTGCTCTCTTGGAGGGAAGGAAGGGTCAACCTTCTTACTGCCAAATGGTAGTGGAAGGTCTAGATTCTCCACTCCGCCTCCTTTAACACCTAGTGGAAGGAGGGGTTCTTTGTTACTGCTGGACAGGGTGGGTGTTCAGGCTTTCTATCCATGTAGCTTCCATCATGAGTGTGTGGGTATTACCCCTGAGCCCTACTGAAAGTCCTGACTCTTTCTTAGGCCTCCTCTGATACCATCCCAACAGGGAAGGAATGGTTACCTTACGGCTGAAGGTTCACGCTCCCCACATGGTCTCCATTAACATTGTAGAAGTAATAGAAAATTTTTAACATCTGGCATGGGTGAAAGTTCCAGATCTGCACTCAGTCTTTTCTGACACAACCCTGTCTTCTGACAGGGGAGATAAGGGACAAGGGGGTTTGAGGCATCTCATTAAAATCAGGTTAGAGTGGGAGTGTAGGTTCCACACCTGGCCTTTGATGGCATGGGTGGGGATGCAGTTACAGTGTTTTCCTGGTGGCATTTGGCTAAAATAGCATAAAGATTGTCTAAAAGTATTCTGTCTCACTGGATCACCCCTTCCCTGTCCCTTTCGTGAGAGAAAGCAAGCCTTGGCAGGTTATTTTTCCTGCACTCTTTGGCATTTCTGGGTAGTCTACTTCTCCAGTACCCTGTCTGGAATATGTGAGGGGGAAAAAAGAGGAATTCATTACTTTGGGACTTGGGTCCCAAGGTTTCTAGCCAGTCTTCCTCCTCCTCTCCACCTTTCAGAGTCTTCTTATGTTTGTTTATATATAGTGTCCAGGGTTTTTAAGCTGTACTTAGCAGGAGGAATAGGGGAAAATGTGTACAATGTACTCTATCTTCCCCAAACCTGCTGTCCCCAGAAACATTCTCTTTATTTTATAAATAGTTTCAGCATAAGCCTAGACAGTTTATTTTAAAAATATAAACGTTTGAAATTAGATATACTTGTTCTTTCATTTATCAAGTTTCGTGATTTTTAAAGTTATAATAATAGCTACCAGTTATTAAATACTTACAGTATGTCAAACATTGTGTTAAGAACTTTAAAAAGAATCTGTTTAATCTCAGAGCAAATTTATGAGGTAGAGATTAAGGAAACTGATACTCAAAATGGTTATACAACTTTCTCAATTTACATAGGTTGTAACTGATGCAATTTGGTTCCAAACTCAGGTCAGAATCTGAAGTCCTTTTTATTCAGTAGCCCCTGTAGCTGCCTTTAGGTATCATAATCTAGTAGATAAAGACAAGCATGTGAAATAACTTGACAGTTACACTGAATATGAAGCTTGGCTGAATTGGTAGCTTTCACCATACTACTTTCCAATGGCTCACATTTATAATATCTTACAAAATGTTAGTGCATTTATTGTCCGTATTTTAACCAGCCTCTTCTTGGCTCTTTCTCTCACATGCTGCAGGCATAATAATCTCCTTCAAATTTGGAACCTGTCTTTCCAGACTGGGGAAAGCAGTATACAACACAACCGCTATTTCAACATCCAG
This sequence comes from Camelus dromedarius, assembly GCF_036321535.1. Taxonomy (NCBI): domain Eukaryota; kingdom Metazoa; phylum Chordata; class Mammalia; order Artiodactyla; family Camelidae; genus Camelus; species Camelus dromedarius. The sequence goes on along the minus strand of NC_087467.1, from coordinate 8,208,264 downwards.
TGGTCTTGGAATAGCCACACTCCTATCAGGAATATAATGGCCTGTCATGGCTGCTATGTTCCTTCATTGCCTCTCACTCCTCTCCCATCAGACTTCTCCATTGTGAACTAAAGCCTGATCGGGTATGCCAGGGCAAGCCCCACATACACACGTGGCTCCTGGTTTCAGCATGCTCTATTTGATTGCTCTCATCGTGATTTCCAATCCTTGAGTTTCGTGGTACAATAGTCTGTTGTAGTATGAGTAACAGTTTCTTTGAATGACTATAAATGACTGTCCTTGCTCTTTCTTGCCCAACCCTCTTTCCAAAGGACTGGATCTGCTGGGTTAATCCTGGTGGATCTCCTGGAAAGATGCCTTCCTGAGCCCTGACCCCATCCTGAAATAAATTTTCTTTAAGGCATATGGTACATACGGCTACTAAAGACTGCCTGAATTACACCCAAGTTTGAAATATCCTTTATACTCATGGTTTTCAAAAAAAAGGTGCACATGTCCCAGGTAACATGTAAGATCATGTATTGAGGATCTGAAAACAAAAATTAGGTTGTCCATATGTATAACTTTTTCTGATAAAAGAAAGAAAAAGAAAAAATAAACACGTTCCTTTTTCTAATACTTAGAGTGATGCTGGTATATGTGTCATGAAGAGAATGTCAGGTATCCTGAAGGAAGAAAATAAAAGAAATTACATGACACGAAGGGCCTGATAGTGGCCTTCAAAATCACTGATTCCATTTCAAGTCATTCAGTGTACTGTGAAGTAACGGACTGATGGAATAGTCATCCCTTGGCATCTGTGAGGGCTTGGTTCCAAGACATCCATAGGCACCAAATTCTGCAGATGCTTAAAGTACCTTATATAAAAAATGGCATAGTATCATAGCTTACCCGTATCAACATGTATGTGGAAGCTGCAGAATGGAGGGCTGACTGTACATGATTTTAAACTCTTTAGAACACTTTGTAAACATATCAGGAGTGACCATTAAAACCTCTTGTTCCATACAGAAGTTTGAAGGGTATCCAAAAGTGAAGTACTTAAAACACTCATTGAGCTTAAAGATGAGTTACATACTTCTTTTTTTGACAAAAATACATTTGTTTCAATTTTGCAGATATTTTATATGATACACATGGCTGTCAACAGTATGCTATCTACATATACACATTTTTATGTATTTGTATTTATATATATATTTAGTTATTTAGTTATTGCTTTAAGGGAGAGATACTATTTTAACAATAATGGAGAAAATAGCTGCTTTTTCAAAAGAATCTCATAGAATAAAAGAGAATGTTGAAAATAGAGGTTTGAAAATGTTACTGTCATTAAGTGAATTTTGTTGGTGACATGATATTAAATATTTCAGTTCTAAATAAAGGATTTTCATATTTGGTCAAATTTTTAAAAAACTTGGAAACAGAAAATTTCAACCTGTTAATCTTCTAAATGAAGAATTTCAGGAATTTATTTTTAACCAATTCACTAAAATAATTAAAATCCAACATCTTCCAGTTAGTTTGCTAAAGCAAATCATTGGCATTATATGGAAATACATTAGCTGAACTTCAGCACAAACCTTTATATTCATTACTGGCAAATGTGGTTGAAAAATGTGTACTATCACTTAATAAGTGCAGTCAATGAAACTTTCCATTACTTTTATGTATATTTGTGAAGTACCTTTTTCAGTTCTATAGCCATTAGAAACAGAACTTGAAGTAAACCTAATTTAGAACGTAACTAGCTTTATTTCTAATTTAATTTGTTAATTAATAAGTGAATTTAGAATTCATTTATTATCACCATCTTTTAAAAATAATAAAGTATTTTTAATTACATGCTGTCACTAAAAACTAATACTAATTATTTGATATTTTAGTGAGAACAAAAATGTTTAGTACATTAATAAATTAAATGAATAAGGACAAATAGCTCATTTAATGTTTAGAACTTTCTTTTTGTTTTGTGATTTATGTATGTTTAAAATATAAATTTGCTACTGTACAAATATACTAGACAATAGGGTAGTAGAACATGTAGTGAATTTTGATATATTTTTAAAATTCTTCGGGGTGGGTACTTGGGAAAATACATTGCAAGATCACTGCATTTGACCCTGTAGGTGCTCACTAGGTCTTTCCCGAGGCTAACTGTGCCCTAGAATGCCACACCAGTGCAAACAGGAGACAAAAAAAACCCTCCTTGTCACAAACTCGGAAGTTTATAGCTAAAGCTATTTACAGTTAAACAGACAAACATACACACAGAGCAAGGGCAAAAATAACAATATAGTAACAATAATTATTGAATCTAAGTGAACAATATGTGTGTTCATTCTTTCAACTTTTAGCTTTGTTTAAATATTTTAATGTAAAAAGTTTGAAGAATAAAGCTCTTTATGCATACATCTTTATGAAAAATTTATTTTTCAATATTAATCTGTTTCCTAACTATCACTTCTAGTTAATAAGTAATTATTGGGGTCCTGTGATACAAAAACATATATTTGAAAGGAAAAATTTCTATTTTCCTTAATTTCCAACTTTAATCTGCATATATATACATAAATATGTATATGTATTTCTTAGTTTCAACTACAGCTGGAGCAGAATCTTCACTGAGTAAGAAATGTCATAAAAAGCATTTTTTCCCTATAAAACAGTTCTAATACATTAGCAATTCTAACACAGGATTTATTCTTGGCAGAATACATTCTACAGCTGCTATTTATATTCATTCCATTTTAATATTTTCTTTATCAATTTGTAAACAGAAGGCCAGATAAAAAAGATGAAAAATTCAAGAGGGTTGATGTTGCCTGAAAAAAGGTGCTGAGTACTCTTCACCATGGGAACCATCCAGAAGACAAAAATGTACACAGATTTCCAAAACAGCCTTCCAAACCTTCAATGGCATTAAAGTTGAATTTTATAGGTCTTCTTCCTTCTGCATATGTATAAACTGAGAATAGACACTATTCCCTGTAAGGAGGCTTCTATACATATATCAAAGGATTTTGATGACATTATAATAACCAATAGAGTGAAGCTGGGGCAGTTTGTGATGCTTTTGGAATCTCAAGACATTTACTTTCTGTTCTAAAATATTAATGAAACAGCTGACAAGCCAACAAAATTCTAAAGGAGCACATCTCACAGGAGAGAAATTTGTTGACATTGATTTGGACTGCGAAGTAGGTTTTATGAACTCACAGTTATGAAACGTTTCTACTGTTATCTGTGTGTTAATTGTGTATTCAGTAAAGAGATGCAGTGCTTTCAGAGACAGACATCATGGTAAGCTCTTTCATTATTCAAAGTATTTCAAAGCTATGGGGCAGGACAGTGCTTGGGCCAGTGCTATTTTTATCTGCTTTTAAATAGAAGCTACTTATCCTGCCAAATGAATGTGGGTAGGTTATTATTGTTTTACTATTAGGCATTTGTGGTTGAAATTTTTTTATTGCTGCAAGAATTGCAAGGCATAGTGCTTTTTATTAGGAAGAAAAATACAGCTGATGATGATCAGAAACACTTTCGTCCAGTGGTAGCATGAATTGCTAGACCACAAAGTTTACGGCAAGAGGATTACCCCTAACTGCTGGGAGCTGAAAAGTGCTCAGTGCTGGGATAGTAAGACACCTCAACAGCAGAATATATGTAGATACACACACACATATGCATATATTTCAATTCTTCGTGACCCCCTTCTCCTAGCTCTAGGAGGATGACAAGCTAAAGTATCAAAAGTAGCCTGCAATTCTACTGCATACTGGGCAAGAACAACTGACTTTTCCAGCATATTTAATATTTACTTGGCTACTAATCCAGCACATATTTACCTGTCTCCTGGGTATTGTGTTTTGCTTTGTTTTGTCTTGTTTTACATTAACAGGGAAACCCACCATTTTCACAATATATGCTTTGCGGTGTTGGGTTTTAGCTGAGTAGCTATCTAGAATATTTTATCACTTTATAAGCAAGTATGTGCATCTGTAAATCAGCAGGCAGAGTTAGAATAGAAGACTGGAGAACTCTCAGCGTACAGAGGCACACGTGTCCACGCGTTTAGTTTATTTGAATCCAACTTGCCTGTCTAAGATTTAACTTCAATATTGACCTCAGTACCACCATCTTTTAAACAAATGACTTAACTACATACACATATTCAATAATTGTGTCTCGAATGATCTTTGACAAAGTTTCAAAGATATTTCAATGAACAAGGAATAGTCTTTTCAACAAATGATGCTGGAACAATTGGGCATCCATATGAAAAAAAATGAACCTACACATAGATCTTACACCTTTCACAAAAATTAACTCAAAATGGATCATGGATTGAAATGTAAAGTGCAATACTGTAAAACTTCAGGAAAAAAATAAGAGATAATCTATGTGACCTTGAATTTGGTGGTGCATTTTTAGCTAACACACACACAAACACACACACACACACACACACACCCTACAATCCATGAAAGAAAAATTGGTTTGGATTTAATTAAAAATTTAAAACTTTTGCCCTGAGAAATACTTTATTATGAGAATAAGAAGACACACCACATGAGTTAGTGACTCCTGTGTGAAATCATCAAAACTAAGGTGCAAACAAAGTGAACTAAATACAAAGTGGAGAAAGATTATTACTTACCTAGTATACCTTCTTGGATCCTACTGAATAGGACCCTTCAGGGCAAGGTCGTAGGAAAACAGAGTTGTTCATTCAACAAATGCCTATCGTTTGTTTTCTATAGATATGATACTATGTTAGCTACTGTGGAAAAGAAAAAGCTACTTAGATCATCACTTTTGCCTTCAAGGAGTCTAAAACTCCTCAAGATCATATAAGGGTATATAAGGCATGAATGACAAATAACAAAATCAAGCAAGAATTATAGTAAGTGCCAAAAAGATTTGTGAAACCAAGTTCATAGACTTTTCAGAAAAAGGAAAATTCTTCTTGAAATTTGAGCTAGCATTTAAAAGTTTGGTCTAGAGTTAAACATGGGAAAGTGAGTGCAAGACATTCCAGGAAAAGGTTACCACAAGCCATTGAGTATAGTTCCCAGTAGGACCTTGTTGTTTATTTATTCTGTACAGAGTATCGGCCAATTCCAAACTCCCAATTTATCCCTCCTTCCCCACTTCCACCTATGGTGACTATAAGTTTTTTTCTATGTCTGTGAGTTTGTTTCTGTTTTGTAAATAAGTTCATTTGTATCATTTTTTTAGATTCCACATATAAGTGATATTATATAATATTTGTCTTTCTCTGACTGATTTCACTTAGTGTGATAATCTCTAGGTCTATCCATGTTGCTGCAAATGGTATTATTTCACTTTTTGTGGCTTAGTATTATTCCATTGTATATACATGCCACATCTTTATCCATTCATCTCTCAGTGGACGTTTGGGTTGCTTCCACATCGTGGCTATTGTAAATAGTGCTGCTATAAACATTGGGGTGCATGTATCTTTTCGAATTGGAGTTTTCTCCAGATATATGCTTAGGCATGAGATTGCTGGATCATATAGTAATTCTATTTTTGTTTTTTTTAAGGAAGCTCTATACTGTTTTCTATAGTGGCTGCACCATATTACATTCCCACCAACAGTGTAGGAGGGTTCTCTTTTCTCCACGCCCTTTCCAACACTTATTGCCTGTGGACTTTTTAATGATGGTCATTCTGATCAGTGTGAGATGATACCTCGTTGAAGTTTTGTTTCTTCGATACTTCTCCAATAACTAGCAATATTGAGAATCTTTTCATGTGCCTGTTGGCCATCTGAATGTCTTCATTGTACAAATGTCTCTTTAGGTCTTCTGCCCATTTTTCAATTGGGTGGTTTCTTTTTTTGTTATTGAGTTGTATGAGCTGTTTGTATATTCTGGAACTTAAGCCCTTGTCAGTCACATCGTTTGCAAATATTTTCTCCCAGTACATAGGTTTTTGTGTGTTTGTTTTGTTTTTGGTTTTCTTTGCTCTGACAGCACTTTTGAATTAATTGGCAGGGGACAAACTAGAGACAGGAAAACAAAATGAAACAAAAATGTACTGGTAGAATGTTTGGTATATACTAAGCATGTAATAAATATTTGCTGAATGAATTGGAAAAAAAGAAAAAAGGACACACCACAGACCAGGAGAAGATATCTGCAAATCATATCTGGTAAAGGACTTGTATCCCAAATATACAAAGAACCCTGAAAACTCAACAGTAATCCACAAAAATTGGGCAAAAGATATGCACAATTTACCAAAGAAAGTATGCAGAGAGCAAATAAGCGTAAGAAAAGATGCTCATTCATTTGTAATTAGAGGAACACAAATTTAAACAACAATGAGATAACACTCTATTTCTAATATGTAAGAAGGTATACTTATTCGAATGTCTAAAATCCAGAAAAAAACTGGCAACTGGTGAGGATTTAGAGCAACAAATAACTCTCATTCATTGCTGGAGGGAATAAAAAATCATACAGCCACTTTGGAAGACAGTTTGGCAGTTTCTTACAAAGTGAAATAGTTGTTTTACTGTATGATCTATCAGTCGCACTCTTAGGTATTTACCCAAATGTGTTGAGAACCTATGTCCACACAAATACTGTGTTTATGGCAGCATTCATAATTACTAAAAAACGGAAGCAACCAAGATGCCCTTTGATTGATGACTGGATAAACAAACTATGGTACATCCATATAATGGAATATTTATTCAGCAGTGAAAAGGAATGAGTTATCAAACCAATACAAGTGATAGATGAAACTTATATGCATATTGCTAAGTGAAAAAAGCCAGTCTAAATAGGGTATATACTGTATGAGTCCCATTACATGACATTCTAGAAAAGGCAAAACTATAGAGACTATAAACTGATCAGTGTTTACTAGTGGTTCTGTGAGGCTGGGGAAGAGAGTTTTGAATATATGAGGCACAGGCTATTTTTTTAAGACAGTGAAAAATATTCGGTATGATACTGTAAGGATGGATACATGACACTATAGCATGACAAAGCAGAATGCATGAATTTGACAAACGAGTCTAACTTTTTTACAAATGCATGGAAGGATGTAATTGAAGCTGGTGGAAAACATTGTTAAGAGATGAGTGGACTGAAGATATAATGGCTGCACCATTTCCAACTTTGGTGAAAACTGTAAATTCAGATGCAAGAAGTTCAATGAACACCACATACAAGAAACATGAGGGAAATTACACCCAAAAGAACTTATAATAAAGTTGCTCAAAACCTACTAGTAATTTTTTTTTAAATTTAGAACAGTCAAAGGAAAGAAAGACTCCTTATGAGCAGAGGAACAAAGATGAGGGCTTCTGCAGATTTCTCATTGAAAGTAATGATGTCTTCTCAACACAATGGAGGGAACTGATGATGATTGCATACCAGTAGCCTCCTCCCATTCCTTTCTTGGTAGAAATTGACAAACTGATTCTAACATTTATATGAAATCTCAGGAATCTTGAATAGATGAAATAGCTCTGACAAAGGGAATCAAAACTGAAGACCTAACGCTACTCGATTTAAATTTTTACAATAATGCTACAATAGTTAAAACAGTGTGACATTATTATAAGGAGAAATGTCTATATATACAATCAAATAGCCCAGAAAAATACCTACATAATTAATTATGTCAATTGATGTTCAACAAATGTGCCAAGACAGTTCAATGGGGGAAAGGATTTTTTTTTCAACAAATGGTACTGGAAAAATTGGATATCCATATGCCAAAAATAATGAACTGATATCTTTACCTTATACTATACCCCAAATCCACATTAAAACTCAGAATTGATCACATACAAACATTTACAAGCTTCAACTAGAGAACTTCTTGAAGAAAACATAGGGAAATATTTGTAATTTGAGGTAAGGCAAAGAATTCTTAGCTATGACACCATTAAAGATACTACATTAAGAAAAATAGATAAATTGGATTTTATCAAAATTGAAATCTTTTATGTCAAAATATACCATTAAGAAAATAAGAAGTCATAGACTCAGAGAAAATATCTATAAGTCATATATCTGATAAAGGGCTTACATGAAGGTTATATGAAGAACCCTTACAATTCACTAAGAAGAACATAAGGGATACAATTTTTTAAATGGGTTAAATATTTGAATACACATTTCATCAGAGAATGTAGTGCCACTTTGGGAACCAGTTTGGTGGTTCCTTAAAAATGTAAACATATACTTAAAATAAGATACAGCAATTTGAAAACTCAAACATACACTTATGATAAGATACAGCAGTTCCACTTATAGGTGTTTATAAAGCACAATGAAAATGTAAGTCTACCCAAAGATTTATATACACATAGTCATAACACTATTATTTATAACAGTCAAAAGCTTGAAACATTCCAGATGCCCTTTAACTGGTTAATGGATAAATAAAATGTTGTTTATCCATACAATGTGGAATACTACATAGAAATAAAAAGAAACAAACTACTCATAAATGCAGCAAAACGGACAAGTGTAAAGTAGATTATGCTAAGTGAAGGAAGCCAGGTACAAAAGAGTACACTTTGTGTAATTTCAGGTCCTGGAGGTAGGAGTGGGTTTTGACTTTATCTGGGCATGGGGTTAATTTGAGGCAGTGATCAGTAGTTTCTAAAATTTGATTAGGTAATAGTTGCACAACTGTATAAACTTTCAAAAATAAAAACACCAAACTGTACAGTTACATTGGGTGGATTTATGGTCTGTAAATTATACCTCAATAAAACTGATAAAACTTTAATTATATAGAATTCAGAGAGACAGTGGAGTGAATTAGTAAATAGCTTTCATATATTACAGAAATTGAATTTGTTCTTAAAAACATTTATACACACAATTATAACTCCAGTTCCAGGTGATTTCAGCAATGAATTCTGCCAGACATTTAAGGAAGAAATAACACTATTATTTTAAAAAATTATCTCAGTATTTTGACATAAAAAAGGAGGAAGAAACTTTCCAATTCATTTTATGAGTTTGTCAATACCAGAATAGTAAGATATCTCAAAAAATCTCAAGAAAATAAAACTAAAGGCCAATATCCCTCATGAGCATAGAGACAAAAATAATTAACAAAATACTAGAAAAATGAATCCAGCTATGTATAAAAATAATAATTTAAAAAAGACCAAGTGGGATTTATTGTAGAAATGCAAGTTTGTTTTAACATTAGAAAATCAATGTAACACACAATATTAACAGAATAATAGAAAAACATCTTATAACCATCTCAATAGATTCAGAAAAGATTTTGATAAAATTTAAAACTCACCCATAGTGGGGGAGGGATGAACTCTTAGCCTTCTAGGAAAAGAAAACAACTTGCATCAGGCAATCAGGCAAAGGGCATCTACAAAAATCACACATGATACTTAAGTGAAACATGGACTTCTGTACTACAAAGTTTGGGAACAAAGTATGTGGGTTTACTCTCACCACTTATATTCTGAATTGTTCCAGATGTCCTAGCTAGTGTAATAAAGCAAGAAAAAGAAATGTATTAAATCAGAATAAAAGTAGAACTTCTATTATTTGTAAGCAACATAATTATAGATACAGAAACTCTACTTGAATCTGTAACACCAATAAGTGAATTAGCAAGGTGACAGTATACAAGATCAATATTCAAAAGCCAATTTTACTTCTATATATCATCAGCAAATAATCCAAAAATAAAATACTATTTCCATAAACGCAGAAAATACAAAAACTTTGGAATAGAAGATAGGAGAATGTCTTCTTGAAGTTAGGATAGGCAAGGATTTCTTAGACAATACTCAAAAGCCCTAATCATTAAAGAAAAGCATCATAAAATCTATTTCATTAAACAGGCCAGTACAAAAATGAATAGACAAGCTACAGCGAAGGAAAAATATTGACAATCCATTAACAGGCCAAACTCATCTATGGTGATTGACATCTGAAAGTGGTTATTTCAGTGAGACGTGAGGAATGACCAGAAATGGCATTAGGAAGCATTCTGAGGGTGATGGAAATGTTCTGCAGCTTGTTGTGAATGATACTTACCAAGAAATATACAATTATCAAAACTCATCAGACAGGACGCTTGAGACCTATTTTATTTTATGATAATTATACCTCAAGTGAAAAAAAAAAGAATTTAAATTTAATTTTTTTTAAAAAATTTTACAAAGCAAACACTCCTTGCCTGGGGAGAGAAATCAGTAATAAATCCACATATAGAAAGGGAGACGGAATTAGGTTGATGAAATGGAAATTAAATAAATGATCATGAGTTAGGGAGAAGAATTGTGATCTAGACATTTTGGATCTACTACAGAGTTAATCACCTCAAGGTGATTAAGGGGGAGTCTCCAGAGAAAATAATTTTCTACTAAAAAATGTGCATTGATCAAAATTCTTACCAGTAACTCAATCCAGGTATTGTTAAAAATGCATGATTCATTATTTTGACATCTAAATGTCATAACTATCTTTGATCCTTTTCCTTGGGGATATCTTTCCTAAATGTGACAGAGTGGTAGAAAATCAGGAGGAGTGGGTGAACAAGAATCTCTTTCTCTGCATCTCGCTATTCTCACACAAAAGGTAAATATGCTTAGCTCCGCCCCCACCCCAAGCCTCACAGGGACTGTGAAAATCCTGGACAGATTTCAGACACTTCAGGGTCACTGTTCTCTTTTCTGAAATGCAGCTCTGCTGCTTTTCCTCGCTGCTAGGTGGGTCTCTGAATGGAGGTAGCAACTCCTGCACACACACACACGCACACCCTTCCACAAACACAATTTTCTGTCATCACATAAACCAGTAGACAATTAGATGGCCTTTCCCTGGCTACAATGGGCTCCTAAGAGATCTTCCAGTTATTCCTGCTATGTAGCTAATCAATCATGTCACCCCATGGTTACTGGAAGTGTGTTGGCTAAGTTGATCGGCCGTGTCCCCTGCAATAAAACTCAACAGGAAAGCAATAAGAATTCTTCAGCGACAAAAGGAGCCCCATCTCTCCATCACTTCAATCCATCCTTGTAAAAGTTTCAGAATGGCCTTATATCTTCCTTTTGGAAGCTTTTGGTGCCATGAATGGAATGGAGAGGAAGTTCTGTTACTAGATTAATACCCACAGTGCATACTTTATATACCTTACTGTATAGCTTAAAATAGCAGTTAGGTGAAAAAAATTACTGGAATAAATTACTTGTTAGTGATTCCTCTGAAGTGTGGGTCTTAATCGCAAAAATTACCCTTTTGGTAAACATGGAAACTGAGGCAAACACTATATCAGTAACATGGCCAAGATTCCTTTGAATTAGTGTCTGAGATAGGAGTTGTAATCAGAATTCTATTCTTCTCCCTTGTGAACCAAGAACATTCTTTTCACACAAAGATGAATTTAGCAGCATGTAATTTTCCTTCTTATCCACTAAGTGTGGGATTGAATTAGAGTTTACCTAGAGAAATCTAATTTGTAGTTTTGAAAATAAGCAAAAACTGTTAGACTGCAATGTTGATATTCTGATCACATTACATATGCATAAGAAGATAGTATCAAGCAAAGCTTTATTTACATTTCCTAAGTGGTTTCTTTTTTTTTTTTTTTTTCTATTTTGTATAAACTAATGAGTGGTGCTCTTAGGGACTATGTGTATCCCTCTTTGTGTAATGGATTAAGTGTGAGTCCTGTTAAACACTAGGCCATAAATCAGACTGTGTTCTCTATGCCTAATTAAGGGTTTAAAGGGGGAAAAGGTAAATTCTTGAATGAAGGGCTCTACTCAGAAGCAGAGTTTGTTATTTCACAAAGGAAGTAGATAGATAAAGCAGAAAAAGGAGCATTTTAAGAGAATGAAAGAGAGGGAAGGTATGAAAATGCTTTAGCCATTTTATTCTGCCTCTCAGATTTAAGAACATTTTAGCTGCTAAAGAGTCCAAATGTAAGATGAAAATTTTTATTGTTTAATTAGTGCACTGAAATGTAATAATGCTACAGATTGACCGGAGAATTTTAAATGAGTCTAATTAACTAAAAAGAGGAAAACTATATGCATTGACAATGCAAAAAAAAATCAGTTACAGAAAAGTTTTGAAGAAAATGTTCAAGCTTTTCTCTTTTTAGCTACATATATTTCTATAACTGAAGTACATTAAAATCTTAAAATATTAAACTGCTATAGATTTCAAAAACAAAATAATCACAGTTAATCTACTTATTTCATAGTGGAAGGACTGTTTATAATTTAGATAAAATTGGTCTCGGATAATACTGTTAAAGCACTGCTCTATGTTCCTGGAGTACAGCTAATGTTTATCAGCATTTTGACTATATACGTAATTAATAATGCTGATATTTGGGTTTATTTCACTTTGCTTTGTTTTACTCCTGAACTGCTCAGTGAAATACTGGGTAGTGGGGGGGCATTTTGCTATTGAGGAAAAAAAGGAGATATCTCTTGATTGGCTGGACTTCTGTTGTATTTGCAATGAAAGGGATTAATTTACTAAATTTCAAATCATTTATTCTTTACTCAGTAAATATTTATTGTGGCTTTGACTATGACAAGTATTTGCTTAGTCCTGGAAATTTCAGCGAATTGGGCAGAGGACAAAGAAGATGAGATAACCACCTTCACGGAGTTTACAGATTAGTTAGATACTAGTTGATCATTAACAGAAGATGTTTAGGAAAAATAAGATTATTAAATGTTCTTGTTTGTGGAATGCAGAGATTCTCAGCTTATGCATAAAACATATATGTCAGAAGTAAATGTTGCATGGTCCTCAAGACCGCCTAAGACCTTTCCCATCTCCCCTGCAAGCCTTGCTCTATTCTCTCCCTTCAACTTTTATTACTCCTTCCCCACCCCACCTTCTGCTCAGTGTTGTGCCTGCTGGTGGGCATGTGTGGGGGAGGGGTGGAAGAGATTTCCATTCATTCCAGACTTCCACAGGCAATGAGCTGGTGGGATGCCAATGGAAGCAATTCCAGTCCCTTATTCCTGCCTGAAACACCTAAACTTTCCCATCCATAGTCAACATTTTGATTAGTATCCATGGTGAAACGTTGTATTTCCTAAGAGAACAATCAAGACACAACAGCTTCGTCCCCAGATTCTGAAGTATCTCTTCTCTTAGTATTGGCGTCTCATATGAAGGTGAACCCTTTTCCAGTGCCGGCGTCGCCTCTGTTTTGTTTTATACAAACTGATATTTATGACTTTTTGGGTTTTATCTGTATGGAATGCTTATCGATGGTTAAATATCTTGTAATATAAAATAAAATAACATTGCAGGAGAGAAAAAGATCTTCTGGAATTGATGGAGACATGCCCACCAGGAGGCTGAATTGTTGAATTCTAAACCTAAAAATAGGAATGGAAATGAAGGACACAGGGGACTGCAGAGAATGTACTGTTATATGCCAAATGAATTGTTGAGCTCTCCCAATATGTATTTGGGATAGGGATTTCAGAAAAGGAAGAATTTAGAGGGCAGTTCTAACTGGAACCTGTGTTCCTTGAGTCATTCTTCACCCCTCATTTAAAGGAAGGGTTCTTAAAATACATGTGCTCTCATATGAAATTTAAATGAATGCTAGCAGTGCTTGGTAGATATCATCTATCCGTTTGAATATTTTCCTAGTTCTAAATTGTCCTGACTTTTACTGCACTTATATTTGGAAAAGCTTCTCTTCATTCCTGCAAATTTGAATGTTCAAATCCTACCCATCCTTCAAATCTCATTTCAAAGGACATCTCTTTCTTAAAGCCATCTTTAATCTCCCCGGGAGAGTTACTTCTCTTATTTTCACAAAATTTTACTTGTACGTTTCTTGTGACATTCATCACTTTCTACCTCTGTTAAAAATGATATTCATGTAATTTAGCAAATTTGTAAAAGACCTATAATTGATTCATATATTCTCTCTTCTCACCACATTTATTGAGAGATTGAAGTAGTCATAAGGAAAAGAATGGTTGAATGTAGAGATGTAGAAAAGACTATAGAAAAGACTATAACAACAGCAACAGTGTCTCTGAAATTGTGGCCCACCTCTGTTCTGGTGCTATAGGAAATGTATGTTATTTTGGCATAGAATAGTGACCAGATCTTTAACCAGACTTACTTACTATGGACTGTTTATACTCAAATATCCAAAAGGAGAAGTAGAATCTTAAGAGTCGGCCATAAAACTTGGCTCACTGTCAAAGGAGAGTTGTATAAATAATTGTTTTTTTGTTTTAGTTTTTTTCAGTATACAATCAATTTACGTCTTGCTTTAAATGGGATGATATATCTTCTCTTCTTTAATAATCAGAATTGGTTATTAAAGAATAATAACTTACTGCAAAGCAACTGAATATGTATGTTTTCCTTTAGCTGGCTCTGAAACTTCTGAAGCACTGTTTCACAGAAAATAACAAATTATATGTTTACGTATGTATGTATGTATGTATGTGTATGTGTATATATATGTGTATGTATATCTGATTACCTAAAGTTAGGTGTTTCTGAATAGAAGAGAAAACATTGGAATGAGAATACATATGTGAATGTAATCCAAATTTAATGTATTTGAAATGTACAGTAAAACTATAATACACCTGGATAGAGTTATGCAAATGGCATGGGCAAATTTTTTGCCTGGGGATAACTTCAGTGTGTTCACTAAATCCATTTTAAAAAAGAAAGAAAGAAAAAGTGGAGATAATAATTTGATATTTAAAAAAAAACTGATGCATAGCTTTTTCTTATTCTAATGAATTAATAAAGTAAATATTTTTAAAGAATTAGCATAATCAGCTCTTTATGATTATGCACTGTCTCTGCTGAATTTCAAACATTTTTATTACTTCAGTCAACTGACACTGTTCTCAAAGGAACCACCTTACTATAATTGTTTTCATCTTTAGACGTATGTCTTTTCATTAGACGTAAATGTTCATTTCGAGTTAGGAGTATTTATTTTCAAGCATTACAGTTTAGAATAATGCAAACAATATGGGATTAGGGTCAAAAGACTTGTGTTTGATTCCTAAAACTGATTTAGCATGATACCTTGTATGCAATGTAATGTTTTTAAGCTTCATTTCCTCTTTTGTGCAATAGAGGGAAAAATATATGTTTGCATTGTTTTGAGGATCAAATGAGCTAATGTATATGAAAAAACACAGTACTGTTTACATAACTATTAGTCAGGAAGTAACCTTACATAAATTATCCAGTATGAGTGCTGCTGTTGTTTTTCAGATACTCAAGATAAATAAACACATAATTAAATGTGTGGGTCATAGAGCCATTTCTTTCTTTGCTTAACAATAACTTTATTGACCTAAACAATTCACCAACAATCTAAGAAGTTGAAAAGGTTACAATAAACTTTCAAGGCTTAACACATTTTTTTGTACTTCGCTAACAAGGTTAACAGTCCAACTCTTCATGCATCCCAACCTGGCAATTCCGAATACTATTAAAAAGACACATGTATTAGCTGTGCAGTTGTTTACATATGCATCGTGTTTTATGCTATAGAATGACGACTTTACTTTAAAAAATTAGCGCTAAGGCACGTCATGGCATGATCCACGGCCACGGCGCTTTGGTCTTGCATTGTTTAAGATGATGTAGATGGCTCAACGTTGTGACAAATTGCACCTTCAGTATTAGTTCTGTATCAGAAGAGGCTGGGTTTTTTGCACCCTTTCAGCAAGGTTTGGGAGATTCCCAAGGCTTTGGGAGATTCCCAGCCCAGCAGAAAAGGGTTAAAGGAGTCCAGCAGAGGGTAGGAGTGCGGAGTGAGTGAGTGAGGCTGAATGTGACTGTGTGTGTGTGTGTGTGTGTGTGTGTGTGTGTGTGTGTGTGAGAGCGAGCGCGCGCGCGAGCGCACAGGACAGAAGCATCGAGTTGCGGAGCGGACTCGTACACAAGTTCCAAAGGCCACCATATCCTCGGTAGTCGGCCCTCGGGGGGCCAGAGGGGCACGGCCTGCACAGAGCTGGCAGCGCCCCGCCGATCTGGGGGCTGGGTTGGAGTATGAGGGGTCTCGCGAGGGTTTCAGGGCGTGGCTGGAGTGGGGGGCGCGCGACGAGTGTGCGCGGGTGTGCGCGCGCGAGAGGGCGAGTGTGAGCGCGGTGAGTGTGAGCGCGGCGAGTGTGCGGCCGCGTCGCCATTCCCCGTGACGTCAGAGTGTATTGTTGTGAGCCGGGCCGAGCGGAGCATCCCCGGAGCTGTCACCGCGGCGGCTGCGGCGGCGGCGCAGCGCGATCCCCGCACGAGCGAGCCCGGCCGGCGCCGCCCCCGCCCCTGTCGCCGCCGCCGCCGCCGCCGCCGCCGCCGCCGCCCCCGCCCCCGGCCCGCCTGCCGCGCGCCGCCGCCGCCCGCGCGCCCCCACCCAGCCCACCCCACCCCCTCGCTCCATCCCTCCCACCCGCCGCCGCCGCCGCCCGCGCGCCTCCCCCCGCGGAGTGAGTGCGGGTCACCGGGTCACTGGGTCATTGTCTCCGCGCCCGAACCCCGAGCACCCCGTGGAATCCCCCACGTCATCATCAGCACCATCAATGAGATGCAAACATGAAAGACAAGAGGAAGAAGAAGGACCGCACCTGGGCCGAGGCTGCCCGCCTGGTACGTACCGCCCCCCGCCCGCCGCCCGCCGCCCGCCGCCCGCGCGTCCCGCCGGCCCCGCCGCTCGCTCCGCGCCGGCCCGCGGCGGCGGAGACGGCCACTTCCAGCCCGAGCCGCCGCCCGCTCGCCGCGCTCCTGCTCTTTGTTATTCTGCGGGAGTGGGCTCGCCCGGGGCCCCCTGTGTGTGTGTATGTGTGTGTGTGTGTGTGTGTGTGTGTGCGTGTGTGTGTGTGCGTGCGCGCGCGGAGGGGCGCATCGATTATCTCGGGGAGCCCGGCGCCCGCCGCGCCCGGGACCGCCCGGGACACTTCTCCCGGTACTTCGCTCTCGGGGCTTGGCTGTGCCTCCTCCACGGATGAATTTCCGAGCGCTCGGCCCCGCTCGACTTCCCTCTCTGCTGCTCCGGAGACCTTTGTGTGGCAATTACCACTCCCTCCCGGCCCCTCCACCCCCCGGAATTTCATCAATAACTCTCTGTGCACGGTCTGTGTGTATGTTCGGCGTTTGTGAGTTCATACATTTTCCACGTGCATGCACGGTGTGTGTCCGACCCGGACTTGTGGGGCGTGTGCATATGGGCTAGGTCGTTGCGTGTCTGTGTGCCGTGTCGTGTGCATTATGTATGCACACTGATACGTTCAGTGTTTTGTGTGGATCAAGTTCGTTGCAGTTTGTAGGTATTGTGCTCTGCTCGATGTTTGTGTGTACATTCCGTGCACGTGTGTGCAATTTGTGAGTGTGTGAGTCGGGGTGTGTGTGTTCGGTGAAGTTGGGTCAGTGTCATTTGTAGCGGGAGGATAAGAGTGTACAGCTAGGTGTGTTTCACTGCTGGCTTCCTGGGCGGTGTTACTTGGCTGCTTTTCCTTTTCTTTAACCTTTCGGAGCTTACGTTTTAATCAGCGAAAGAATGTCTCTATAGAAATGCTGGTTGGCAGAGGGGCGTCGGCGTCTTTGGTTTGATGCATGTGTATGTGTGGGTTTTTCTCTTTTTTCTTCAGCATCTTCTTTTAAAAGACAGCTGTAAACGTTGTTTTTTTAAAGGATATTTCTGTACAGTGTGTCTCACGGGAATGCAAGGCATTACATTTGAAGCTCAGCCTTTCAGGATTTCGGCTGCATAAATTAAATATTTATTCACCAACTTACTGTCTGTTATAAATTGGCCAAAAGAAAGCAGACTGCATGCAGCAGGGGGGAAAAAGACCTCAGGATATGTTATTGGGTTGACTTTGTGAAAATTGTTTTACTATAACTATGATTTTTTTTTTAAGCTTTTAAGTAACTACATCATGTTCAAGGAGAACATTTGTCAAAAGTAATTATCTGAGTTTGGTTGAAGGGCCTTGCTGGTATGTCTCTGGATTCTGGCAAGGGGTTTTAGATAATTGGCCCTATTGCCCTGGAAAGAAGTGACAGAAGTCCTTTTTAATTGCAATCTAGTTATTGGTAGCTGGAGTGGCCAGGCCCCGTTGTTTCATCTTTTAATTTGTAGTAGTGTATGTTATGATTTCTCCTCTGATCTGTGATTGTGTTAATCACTAAATCACTCACGCTCCCGTGGATGAATGGTCAGGTGATAGTCATTCTCTAATGAACTGCATCTGGGAGAGGAAACTTATTTGTGAGGAATATGTGAAAACTAAGCAGTAAGTGTTAAGTAGATGCCAGATTGATGTTATCACTGAATCTTTGCTGGAGCAGAGTACATTACTTATTGTTTGCTCAGCTATTAATTCAGAATTGTGTGGGGGTGTGCAAGGTTTCTGGAAATGCATTATTCAGGTTCCTTGGAGTGGCAATCAAGTATTATTGGAGAGCTTCAGTGTATGTATTTTAAACAAGTGAACAGTGAGTTGATTTATAAATATTTTAAAATAATGATTCATGAATAAGCTATATCTGCCTGCAGAGAATTATTTAATAAATAACAGTCTGATGGAATTTAAAGCTAACCACTGTATTCATTCAGTGTATGTTGCTATCCTTGAAATCACTGTGCTTTATTTGATCTGATTATAACAGTGAGTGTATTGCTAAATCTTAAAATAGGTATCTGAGTTAGTTTTGTGTTAAAAGTTGCATTTTCCTCTTGCAAAGTTCATCGGTGGGAAAAGACAAACTAGGAGTCATCAACACAAAGGAATTAATGATAGACCAGATGTCTCTATTTTAACCAGACATATTGAACTAGTAGTTATGGTAATTTTTCAATTTGGTTCAAGTTATTTTTCCCCTGGTAGTTGTACAAATGTGTATGTATTCAAAATGTGACAGTTGACATAAAATACTGAATAAAATAGCAAGTAATTGTAACTGGAAATATCTTTTTCAGAAATTTGCCATTTGTAGTAGTGACTTATCACTCTTAATTTATTTTTGTGAAAAAAGAGAAATAGTTCTGTTTGGGTAGCAGTGACCATTTTTCATGTTTTCTTTATGATTGCATGAATGCTTATATACTGGTTCTAAACTTGCATGAAAAACATTTTTACTCTTATAATTGATAGCATTAATTTACACTCAGTGAAAACGGAGTGCCCTTTTTTTTTTTTAAAGCATTTCTGTAACATAAATACTATTGTGTATTTTACACTACCACTGCTGATTTTGCTGTGGTTGTTAAGGATTTTTAACAAAAAACTCCATCAAATGTTAAACCAGCTGTCTGATTTTAAAAGTAAAGACTAAGGATGGATGGAAAATATGCAACTCAGTATGTGGTTCTTGCAGTATATGAACTAAGGAGAGAGTGTCCAGATTAAGAATAACCTTCCAATTCAAACAGTTTATACTACTTTTATATCGCTATATCCATATATATGGATATACATCTCCTACTGTGTCTGTTTGCATGTGATTATCTTGAATGGGAGGATATTAGGACAGAGGAAATGCAAAATAGATTTTTTGAACTGGGACCAAAAGCTTATGTTTAAATGTAGCTTTGTGTTCATTTTTAAGACAAATGTATATGGAAGAACAATTCTCTCTAGAATAACTAAGAACTTCGATTCAACAACAGAATTTTTGCTTTCCTTCTTTGTGAGAAAAGTACACACTCTCCAAATCTGTAAACTCTGAGTGACAACTCCAGGGATTTTGTTTTAGAGAGAGATGCAGCCATCCAGCTCTACCAATTTTCTCATAGAAGTATGTCATGTTTGTATGTGGTGGGCTTGTTTATCTAAGGAAAGGAGGAGTGGTGGCATAATTCCCCTGTATTTTCAGGAATGCAGAGATTATTAACAGGCTGCCATTTAAAAATAGAAAAATGACATCTCCCCTCCCACCCCTTTTTTTCTTTCTGCCCTGCATCAATAGCAGAAATTTCAGCCTTCAGCCTCCCTCCCTCCCCCTCGGCCTTCTGCAGTTGTGGTTACTTAGCGCAGTGCCATTTAATATGGAGTCTGCTCCCAAACCAGATGCATTTTCATCTGTTTTATCGGCTCTTCTAAGGGTGTAGAGTCTCAGAGGATCCCACAATCACATGGAAGTATCTTCTGTCTTAATATTTGTAGACCACAATAAGAATAAAAATCAAAACCATAACTCATGTCGAGCTGGGGCTTTGACTTTAATCCTTTTGACTTTTATCTCAAGTCTTCACTCTGTTACTATAAATACAGTTTATACCATTGTGAAAGGATCTTCATGCTTCTTTGTAAAAAATGGGGATTTGACAGGACTTTGTTTTACTGCACTGAGGGGTTTCTTTGTTACTGACTTAACACAGAACATACTGATATTTATATATTTATTCTAGGTTAATTCTCTCTCTCTCTCTCTCTCTTTTTTTTGGCATGCACAAATGTTGCTTTGAGAAGTGCTTTTTGATAGTTTCATCACTTTGTTCTATAGGGAGTGCTGCTGTTAAGATAATGATTCAGCATATTAATTTGTTCCCTGAGTTTCCTTCTATTTGTTTCATTCCTTACAATCTTTGTTTAGTCTCACTGGCACCTGAAAATAAATCTTAGCAATCTTCAATAGCTTTGTGCTTGGTAACATGGCTGATTTATTTGCTTGTAGTTTGGATACATTCTCACAGATAATGAATATCAGTGGATTTTTTTTTTTTTTTTTTTTTGGTAGTTCAAGGTGACCTTTGGAAAAAAAATCTAATGGCAAATTTGCCTCATTGTTGGGAGAAAACAGGCACTTACCCATTTATGGCATAGCAAAGTTACTGAAGGTTTTGAGTAAATTGAAATTTTGTAAATCATACTGTATTAAAAATGAAGTAGGGGGTTTATTAATTAAAGGCAATCTGTGTGACTTGCACAGTAAAGATTCTGTTGCATAATGCATTACATTCTAGATAAACTGTTAGAGTTTCTGTCAAATAAAGCTGAGTGGTAATGATAGCTGTTAAAATAGAAAACCGTTCGTAATTGTTGATTTACTAGTTGTCTTGCGTTTTTTCTTTGTGTTTTAGAAATAAGTAAAAATTGTGAGGAGTGGTGAACATGGGGGTGGAGGGGGAGGAGCACTGGTCCTGCTTTTGGCATTTTCTCACAGCACTAGTGCTGCTCAGATTTTAGGTTATGACCAGGCCCTAATAACAGTTGAGAACATTTTGACTTGTGATTTGGGGTGAGCCCCAAAAGTGCACCTGAGCATAACTGTGACAGTGCGTACTGGCTTCTGAGTCTGGCTAATGTATTGGCAAATGCTGTTTTATTTCCAATAGCTTACATCCCGGGTTGGTTTGATTCAGCTGTTTTCTGTGAGCCACACATAGCATCATCTTTTTTCTGTCTATATCTCATCATCTTTCTTTCAGTTATGAAACCTAAATTTTCATTTTGCAGTTTGAAAGATGGAAGAGAGTTTAGCAAACTCTATGCCTCTTTTGAAAAAAGAATCTGCTTTAAGTCAAAAATGTGTTCAAAATAATGAGGAATGTGAACTTCATCCTAGTGTATTGGTTGTTAAGTTTTTATTTCCTGCTGACATGAAAGAGAATTTTAAGAAAACTATTCTAAGTTTTTCTCTTTTTAAAAAAATTATTTGGTGGCAGATGAGCTTTTAGACTTGTAGAGTTATACCTATAAAAAAATTTCACCACAGAAAAGCTGGCTGATAAAGTAATTAAATTTAAAGTGTGCTAATGTCTCAACACTTCACTGAAATGCATTGGAAATATAAAGTATGAATATTTTGAGGGTTTCTACCTTGTATATGGTTCAAATCCTGGGGACAGTACAAAGATATATTCTCAAGGGTTCAGTAGAGACAAGAAAAACTGGAGGGTGAGTGAGCAGACACCATCTGTGGGCATCACATGAATGATCAAGAGATGCTAGTTTACAGATTTACAGACAGGAGAAGCTATGCGGTGTGCAGTGACTGTAGAAGACTTAATGGATTAGAGGAAACTTAGTTTGTCCTTGAAACGTGGGTAATGTTAAACACGTGAGGAGAGGAGAACATTCTAAGAGAGAGGTGCACGCGCAAAGGTTTAGTGTCAGGCGAGAGGATGGATTCCAGTGACAATGGACAGATCAGTCTAGAAATATCAGAAGACTTACGGGTAGACATGGCAATGTCAGTAGACACTGCAGTAAAGTTGAAAATTAAATTGTGACCAGATTGAGGAGGGATCTGAAAGTCATTTTAAGACAGCTGGACCTTGTGAATTGTAGCATGGGGCTGGTGGAGTAGGGCGTAGTGGAAACATACGCACACCCCCAAAATGAATATTCCTTATAGAGAGGGGACACCGGTGGTCTGGGGGTGTCTCTAAATGCTTCCATTACTTGGCAATAGAGTCTGAAACCAAAATTGATGTTAGAAATTTTATTTTAAATAACACAACTTGGTTCTGTCCCATAGCCTTTGCCAAAATGAGGCAAAGTAAACATCAATAACTACTATACATGACATTTGTAGAAAATGTACGCAGAGCACTCATTTGCTAAAAATACTCCCTTGAGAGCAGTAGGTAGCTAGGGTTATCTCAGTAACTCATTCTCCTAGCGTGTGATTTAATGATGTGCCCATATCTTCACCCGGTCTGTAAGGAGCAGGGCCGACGTAGATCTTTTTTTAAAAAATTCTGTGCTGTGTTTCTGATTTTTTAAAAATAATAAAGGCATTTGAACCGTTGTGAATTAAACTGATGGTTGCTTGGAGGCATGGGGAGGATAGTCTACCTCAGACTTATTCCCTGCCTTTCAGACTGCCTGCCTTTCACGTCTCTTTCTCTCACTCTTTTTTTAAGCGACAAAAGTTCGCATGGTTGTTGTTGTTGTTACTTCATAATTTAAAATCCCTCCCCCCGCCCACCAGGGTCATCAGTAGCAGATCCTGGCTCCTTCCTGATGGGGCGAGGAGGAGGAGCGTCTATACAGAACTGCTTTCAGCTGTTTGCCAGCACTGAGTGCCTTGATTGTTCCGCTTTTGTCCCCGCACAGTTGGTAGCTGTGGAAATCTAGCCCTGACTGAAACTTTCCCTGAAGAGCCCTTGGGGAACAAATAGAAACATTATATGATTAGTCACATTGTTTTCATTATTAAACAAGCCTACATGAAAGGATAGCAATTAACAGCTTTATCTGCCTGAACTTAGACACCTACCTCTCCTCTTCCCTCAATATTCCCACTTGAAGTGGTAACAATTAACTGTTGCTGGTTTTAATGTCGGTAACTGACAACACTAAATTGGGAATAGGCACTTCTCCTGGTTGATTGACACATAGCCCTCTGACACATTCTTCTGTAGTTTTAAGGCAAATTCATGCCCTGGGGTTAGAGCCAAAGGGCTTGGCAGAACATTGACTTTAATAGCTGAAATGTATAACTTAAATGACATCCAAGACCTTAGCTTTGGTGGAACTTTTGGAACCTGAGGAATTCTCCAAGGCCGTGCAATTTATACTTAATGGACGAGCTTAGAACGCATAAGATATTTTTCTAAGTATATAGATATATAATATACTTTATGAAGAACTTATTTACCATGGGTTTATTTTGCTTGTATCTTTAGCATACATTAGTTCATGAAAAACTGGATAATGATTTTTTAAATAATTTCACAGTTGGTATTTTTTTGGCAAGTGTTCCATTCTTCACTTATCCTATGGTTGATTTATTTTCTTTTTTCCCCAATGGTTGATTTCTGAATATATTATTTATGATTTAAAACAAGGAAGGAATTGAGATGGACTCTTCATCTTATTCAGAAGTCTAATTGCATTGCCAAGATTTTGTTAACTATCATGTATTGAAACCTATTTTAATAATTTCAAGGAATTAGAAATGGAGATTGGATCTTTGGGCTTGTTTTCCAGCTTACTCGTAGAGAAGACATGATATTTTTTATGTCATAAAGAAATGACTACACACGTAATTTGTGCGTGTATGGAAGCCTTGTTGACGTGACTGCAGAACCGAGTCGCTGTCTGGACCATCAGGCCTCTGGATGACCTTCCCTCTTCTCTCCCTGTCCCTACCAGGCGCACGTAGCAGATACTCTCATTTTTAAAGTGTTTATAAGAAAATCTCCTTCTTTCAAAATACGTGTTGTAGTATCTTCAAAGCCTCACAATCAGACATTGTCACTCCTGAATTCTTTGTTTAGTCTAATGTCTTGTCTCTTCTAAGTCATATCCTAGAAATTCAATTTAAATGTTTGGAATTCAACTTTGATATCCCCCTCATTCTCTCTCCATCAGTCTTGCTCTTTGTTGCTGGCTGGAGGGTCTCCTTCTCTCAGTTTCCCTGTGAGTGGTGGGATATCTCAGAATTCTGCCTCCCCACTCCTTTTTTATTCTCGCTTTTCTTCTCTTCTCTAGCAGCCTCAGTCTCACCCGCCTCAGTGGCAGCTCTCCCAGGATGAGGACTCCAGCCTTGGTCCTTTCCCTGAATTCCAGATTTATCTTATCTATTTCTATTGTTTATATCTCTGTACTATGGATATTTCGACTGAAATGTATCCAGCTCAGTTAAATATTTATTGGATACCTCCCACAAATGTGCCATGCGTTGGGTACACAAAGAGGAAAGGACAGCGTTCCTTTCTGGAGGGGACTTAATCTATATGAACCTAAACACGTCCTATCTGGGGAGGTTAGTAAATTCTGTCTTCTAAACATAGCTCACATTTAGCTCTTCCACTTTTCATTCAGTATATTTTATAGAATTCTAACCTTCCAACTAATTTTGTCTCTAGTTTCTTTTCCAAATCTTACTTACTGAAGCTGTATCTATCTGTCTGGAACAGATCTAATCTCACTGAATCATTCGTCTGCTTAAACTTGTATGATTCCCCATAAGGTACAGTCCAGCGGGTCATGGGAAGCCCATTTCAATATCAGCAATCTTTTTTAAAGTGATGTATGATTGTTTTCCCTCAGAATATACAGAATTCAGAATGTTCTGTCCATTATACCTCACACCATTATACCTTTCCCATCCTATAGCAGTTTCTACAGCCTTAGATTTATCTTAAGTTCTTTTAAAATGCAACTAAGTAGTTATTTTTAACATGAGATAGTTAAATTTATCAACATACTTTATCAACTTCTGTGCTCAACTTTATTTCTTGTATTATACTCCTTCTTTCTAAATTGCTTCTTTTAACAGCTTTTTTTTTTTTTAAAACCATGAGGGTCTCTGGGTTCATAAACAGTCTTTGTATTTCTGAAATGTTTTTGTTTTGCCTACTGCTTAATAATCTTTATTAAGCATTTGCATTTTTAGTTAGTTATAGACTTACACGACACTAAAATAATTAAAAAAAAAAAAAAAAAAAAGAAGAGAGTGGGCACATGGCCAAATCTCTGTGTCACCCACACCCTATCCCCAAATACTTCCTCCTCTTATCATTTTAATCTGAATACAGTCAAAATTGGGTGTACAGAAGTAGTCAACAGCAACCTTTAGGAAATATTAGCCCTCAGATATGTGGATTAATTCAAAAAGACCTTTTCACAAAGCTCAGCTCATCTTTCATTTAAAAAAAGAAAGGAGAGAAACTTGGTAGGAAAAAACTAAGAGATGCCAAGTTGCCCTCACCTTTGAGTGATAATTTAACTAGTTGACAATTTTTTTACCCTTAGTACTTTGGAAATGTTTATTCATTAAGTTCCTGCATCAATGTTTTAATACCTTGTCTACAATGAGGTTCATTGTTATTTTTAAGAGGTATTGTGCTTTTTGTATCTGAGAGTTGTTACATGTTCTCTTTATCCTTGAAGTTCTGAAGTTTTAATATTGTCTTAAATATTTGTCTTTATATTTGGTACCTAGAGTATACTTTTTTAAAGAGTATGCTCAATTGTTGCCTTTTATGCTTTAAAAATTTAATCATGTTATGGTAAAGAACTTACCTATTGTATTATGTCCCCATCAGGCCGTGAATTCTTTGAAATCTTCTAAGAGTTCCCTCAACATCTAATAGTTTAGCTTATGAATTAGAAATTATTTAAAAATAAAATGGAAAGGACTCCCCTAATACAGAACTACAGAATGGAATACAGCCATCAATGTGCTGGCTCTATCAGTCAAAACTGTGGATTGTAAGCAATAAAAACCAATTCTTGCCAACTTAAAGTAGAAGATGAGTTTTGTTTTTGTTTTTTGGTTTGTTGTTCTGTTTTGTTTTTGTGGAGGCCATAAAGTAGTTTATATAATCATCAGGAAGGATCCGAAAAAACATACTGGAAATAGAGGCAGGGATCAAGAGAGGGTGGGCAGCAAAAACACACAAAGTCGTGCTACAAGAATAGTGTAGTGGGAGTGTGGCCATGGGCACTACCACCCTGCTTAGTTGCCACTGTGACTTAGTGCTGACATAGGACACTGCTGTTGCTGCCAGTGTATCATATGAATGTATCATAATCTGCTCTGTCTTTGCATCCTGGGCTCAAGATTCAAATTCACAGGCAAAGGCCTCTAATTGTCAGACTCTAGTTCCTGTGTCTATACTTTAGGTGCTGGGAACTGATGAGAGGGTGGAAGATACGGCCTCTTCAATACTGTAGTGGAAACATCTCCATTTGCATTTTTGTAGCAGCAATAAAGTCAGTGAGGTTGAACCTGGGTACCCTACCTCTTCCCCACCTCCTGCTCCCAGTAAGTCTGCTCCCCCTTTCTTTCTTCTCTTAGCCAAAACCACTACCATCTTCACAGCTTTTCAAACTAGAAGCCTTCTTATCATCATTAATGCCTTTTTGTGCCCCCCCCCTTTTATCTGGTAATCACTGAGTTCTGCCAGTTTTATCTTCTTTCTTCAAATCTTCAAATCCACATGCTAGACTTATATCCATTTCCACTGTAATTTACCCTGATTCAGGCAGTATATGAGTTCAAGAAAGAACATAGATTAATGACAGGTTTAAAAGTCAGGCAGATTTATGTTTGAGTCTCAATGCTTCCACTTACTATGTGTTTGACCTTGGACAAATTATTTAACATTTCTCAATTTTAGTGCAATTGTCTATTAAAGGGAATAATGACATTACAGAGTGGTTGGAATATTTAAATAATATAATGTGCACAATGTACTTAGTACATTGTCTGACATTAGAAGGTGCCAGTTTATGTTAGTATCTGGTCGTTTCCATCTTCTCGCCAAGTTGGTGCAACAATCTTGTAAGTGGTTTCACTGACTCTAGACTTCCCTCCACTCAGAGTCATTCTCCTTATTGCCTCTGTAGCCACTTCTTTAAAGGTAGAACTGGTTCATTGTATCCGCTTGAGTCTTACTTAGTTCCTGTTGGAACAGATGGCATTGTTTTAAAGTTGGTGATTATAGAAAGTTAGGGCACAGTAAAGGAAGAGAACAAGGGATAGCAAGGCAAGCCAGCAGGAAGATCTTACTCTCCTTAGACTTGAATGGCCAAGAAGAGCAGAGAGTGGCTACCGCAGTGATGTGGGCTAAGATCACAGGAGAAGGGTACCTGACCGACGCCGTGACCACAGGTAGTGGAATGTAGCCACTGCCAGCCCTCACTTTGGCAAGGGGGGCAAACATGGACATCGACACTGACTCTGTTCTCTTTCTGTCCACTGATCTCCAGCTGGTGCCTCCTATTGGCTGAACCCATCCATAAGTCAGAGGAGAGAGGACCTCGAGGTCACTGAGGAAAGTCATAGATGTCAGGCTGCTGGATCACAGAGCTGGGTGGAGTTGCTAATGGAAGTATACAATGTTCCTCTTTCTCAAAACCTTTTATTTGCTTCCCATTACTCAAAGAGTACCGTCCCACTTATTTTAAGATCCTTTAGGTTTGTCTTTTACATACGTCTCCAGTTTCATTGCTTGATTCTCTTACCATTGGCATTTGAAACTCCAGTCGTATAAAAGTACTGGGAGATCCTTGAACTTATCAACTGTCCCATGTTGTGTCTTAACTTTGTACATGTTGTTCCTTCTCTTTGTAAAATCCTCCCTCTCTCTCCTTCTGTTTCTTTTTATCTGGTCCACTTCTACACATTCTTCAGATTTCAGCTTCCTTTGAGAAGTTTTTACATGTTCCCAAAGCGCTTCATAGTTGGGACAATATATTATAATCAGTTGTTTGCTGTCTTGTTTATAACTGTTTCCTCAGTGCCTAATGAACTACCTCATATTAAGGTAGTGCTGATTATAGGTGAATAAAATGAATGAGTCAAAGAAGACTTTTCAGAGAAGCTCTTGGAGCTAAGTCTCTAAAAGTTTTCAGAAGACCCGGAGAATTATAAAAATTATGTCCTGATTTCTTTCATTCAGGGTCGTTGCTGAACTGTCATGGTACGATCTGGAGAAGGGATTGCATTTCCTGAGAATCAGTTGGACAACTGATAGATTTTGAAAGTCTGTGTCCCCTGTCAGCCCACTAGCTCCTTTAATTACTTGTGGATAATAATTTGATGAAATTAATAGCAATGAAAAATACTCAGTTCCTACCATTAACACATTAGGTGCCACATGAATGAAATAAGATATGGATCTTGACCTTTGGGAAATTAACGTAAAAGCCCCCTTAGGGCCCAAGGGATACCTTTTTGTAAATTTAAAGTTGCATGTTGTAGTAGAAATTCAGTAACCTGAAAGTAATTTTCTTCTACATCTGATTTTAATAAGGTACAATGACAGTCTTTAAACGTTTTCTATGACTTACAAACGAAGAGAAGAATTATCTAGTACATTGGTTACAACACAGATTGGAAACGCTTGCTAAGTAAATAATCTTTATACATGTAAGTAAAATATTTATAAGCTTGATATCATAGCCTCCTTTTGAGAGTATAGAAACCTGATGTAATGATGGAATAGTCTTTGTACATCAGTTATAAAATATGCTATTACTAAAGTAATACTTAAAATAACTGTTACTAAAATAATTGTTAATAATGGCTAATAAGAGCTGATACTTTTGGGGTACTTACCTGCCTGATACTGCACTAACTTGCTACATGCCTTGTATTTGTTTAATCCTCAGAGCAAACTTGGAAGACACATTGTAATATTATCCACCTTTTTTAAATGAAGAAATTGATATTTAGAGTATCTGTTAGTTGAGTTTCTCTCAGTTGCAAGTGTAATAAATTTAGTGCAAAGTAGTTTCAGCAAAAAGGGTCCCATAACTGAGAAATCCAAGAGTGGACTTGTAAGTAGGTGAAGAGATACAGAAAATGGCATCAAAGTATTTGCTTTTTCTCCATTTTCCATCTTTGTTTTTTCTCATCTTAATACTGCAGACAGGATCTGATGAAGTCTTGGGCAAGATAAGGTGGTCACTGGCACCCCAGACCTGTATCCTCTAAGCTTATTAGCACAGCAGCATAAAAAGAATCTCTTTCCCTCCTGCCCCTCCTTATTACTATTATTATCATTGTTGTTTTTTAAATGCCTTCCCAGGGAAGTCTTTACTTTGTCCTACTTGGCTGATATGCCCATCCCTTACCCACAGCAACGGGGCCGGAATCAGGTAGTGTGATGGATTGCCACACAAAGATCACATAGAGCAAAAGAAAATGAGACAAAAGCACCAACAGAAGACAGATAGAAAGCATGCTGGGAAAACAAATTGTAAGTGCCACTGCCTTTACTTTCAGAGAGGGTGAATTAACTTGCTGAGCTAGTAAGTAAGTGGTGGAGCAGTGGTTAAAGTCCACGTCTGCCCAACCTCAGAGCTCTAGAGCTTAAGTATATTAAAGTTAGATTCTTTATTGTTCATTCTTTCTGGTATTATTTTTTATGAGATTTGTTTTACATTTTCAAAATGTTAAAGCCAAAGCAGCCATGGCAAAGATTCTAAAGATTTCTTTGGAGTGCTTCCTCTGAAACTTACTTTCCTGATTTAGAGGCTAGAAGTTACAATGGATGGTTTCTGTTCTGTTTTCCTTCACAGATCAGTTTCTTTAAATAGAGTTATATATGAATGGTCTTTACATAATATTTATAACATAGTTTAGCACAATTCAGGATCAGAATTCACAAAATGTATAATTCTGCCTAAAACTTCCAAGTACTTTCTGGATGCAAGTGAATATTTTTATTCACTGTCTAAATGCCGAGTTTTCTTCAGAGGGTTGATCATGACCCTTAGAGGATGTTGGTTTGGCAAAAGAGAGCGAAATGTTCTCCATAGTGTAAATCCTCACTCATTTCTCTGAATATTGAGATAAGATCAGCATAAGATAATTACTTCTTATTTCATGTAGAATTCTTTGGCTGTCTTACTGCTTTCATTTCTTATTTATTCATTTAATGGCATTTCTCTTCTCCTGGAGCTTAAATGAAACAAAGGTTGTACTTTAGAAAATTTCTTCTCCTTCTCCCTCTTTTTTTTTTTTTTCTTTCTCTTAGCCACATGGAAATTTAACCATACCTTTCCATTTTGGATGAAGGTGGATGTTACTAAGCATTGATGCTTATTCATGGTCTGCTCTAGGCAGAGTTGTTACTGTGTATAAAGAGAAAAACACATTTAACCCACCAGGATCTTTAATGAAAAATGAGAAAAATAAAGACACTGTTAAATATAAACAAAAATATGTCCTGTTCTCATCCTTTCTCTAATTTTTATATGTTTGTCTTATCACTTTTAGCTAATGCTGTCCTCACAAACCAAGTTCCAGTAACTAAGTAGGAACAGAGAGACTGTCAGCAGGGAAAAAAAAAAATCAATGGGCAAATACAGATATTGCATTACCTTTTAATCTTCTGATTGCTTTTTTTTTTTTTTCCTGTTTTCAGAATTCACTATTGAGTGAGCTCAGCTTCGTGGTAGGCAATGCAAGATTCATGAAAGTTAAACAGGTTTTTTTTTTCCATTTGTTAAAAGCTTCTCTGGAAAATGAGGCCCTTTTAAAACTAACCCAGTCTTCTCACTCCATCTTTTCATGAAGTGTCTCTTATTCTCTTGGTGCGAGGTGATAGTCATTGGCAGCTTTATGGAAAGAAGGGACTTGAAGCACATTACAGGTGTCCTCTAAGAAAATGAACGATGAAGAAACACACAGTAGGACTTTAATAAAATTAGTGTGTTTGCTATATATATGTATATATAGCAATATATATATATTCTATATAAATAGTTGACCCTTGAATGCTGCAGAGATTAGGGGCCTAGACTGTCCATGAATTCAGAAATCTGTGAAAGTTATAGTCGGCCCTCCCTACCTGAAATTCCTGTGTATCTTTGGTTATGCATCAATGAATTCAACCAACTGGATCATGTAGTATTTACCATTGAAACAAACCCACCTATAAGTGGACATGCAAGATTCAAATCTGTTGCTCAAGGGTCAATTGTAGCTTCAATCGTGTTAGATAGACTCTACAGAGAGAAAAAGATTGTTTTCTACCAAGTTATTTTTTAAAAATCTCTTCCTCTGTCTTTAATGAATGGATGACTGGATATTTCATTATCAGCAGTAGGTTGGCGTGCCGCTCTTTGATTTATCCTCTTAGGGACATGTGATGGGTGGCACTTCTTTTCCCCTTGAAGTCAGGTGTTACCTTGTGGGTGGTGTAGTTCCCTCTCGCCAGCGTTTGACTCCCCTTTTTCTTTCCTGGCTGTGTCGATCCCAGAAGCGGGTGACAAGATGGAATTTTAGTCCCACTGGTTCTTGACTGGATATATAGATGTGAGTGAGAACTCAGCAAAGATTTGGAGGTTGGTTTTTACTGCTTCATATCCCTGCCTGTCCTGCCAGATACAATCCTGATAGAAAAACGGATATTTTCCTTCCAGGCCACCTTTTCCCTTTGTTTATGAGACACTAAATGCTTAATTACATTCTTAAGAGGTGAGTAAGGCAAACAACGTTAAGTCCCTTTTTTCTTCTTCATTACATTAAATTGCTGTGAAAAGCATCCTTTCCAGTAAAAATCTTTGATATTTTTAAGTCAGAACACAATAGAGGATTTTCACTACAAGGAGAATTCTTTTATATTCCCTCTTAAGATAATTGTTTATATTTTTGCCTGATAAAATCATTGCTTTTCCTTCTGTCTGCCTACTGAGGAGGAAAGGTTTCTAACCAGAAACTGTAGAACAATTATGGTTAATAGGGAATTGAGTTCCAAGATCATTGAAGAGATAGAAAAAGGGCACCTGGACATTTTCAGTGAGTTTAGGTTCCCAAGTCCAGACAAATTGTGTTTCACATTGAAAAGGTATGGCCAGATTTCCTCACCATTGAGAAGAGGAAATCAGACACTGTAATAACACCTCCTTCTTTCTTTCTCTCCCTCTCTCTTTTTCTCTTTTTGGCCCAGAGGAGTGTGGGAGCAACGACACCCCCACTTAGGGATTCTGTTTCCCATCAGCCTCAGAGAGGCCTGTCTCCATTTCCCTTCCATTCAGGGCTCCATCACCTTGGGCTGTTTCCCACCAGTCTCCGCTCGTCTGTGGATGCGGCACACACAGACTCCCGACAGCTGACAGACGCCCCACTGAGCCCTACCTTTTCATGTAGGAAAAGGGGGGGAGAAATGAAGAAAACTTGTCTTGAAAGCCTGCAGAATTCTGTACCACAAGGAATGTGGTGACCATATGCATCTTAAACCAGACAAGCAACTCACCAACCCTTCAGCTCACCAGTGTGCCGCCATATCTATTCCACGCTCCAAAGCAAACCCTCAAGACCAGATTTCCTAGACTTTTCTACCAGACTTTTGCTCAAATAGGGGTGGAGTTGTTAATGCATAATCCCTTACCTGTTAAACTGCCTTTTTCATTACAGCATAATTTACTGGTAGGCGACACTGATTTTTCACAAGGAATTCCTTCAGAGATTTTTGGCCTTTATGTGGGCGTGCAGCTACTTCATTATAACTGTTATAGGCAAGCCACCGCTGCATCACTCGGGTCACAAAGCAGACTTTCATTTTCTCATTTTAATTCCCGCTAATATGGAGCTGATCCATGTTGTTTGTCTCCCTTGGCACCAGGTCCCCTACAGAATATGCTGATGTCTCTTCTCCTTAGGTTCTCCAGACCTGATGGCAGGTGGAGTTCTTTCTTAAAACCTGAGCATCAGGGTGGTTAACAGAACTCTCAGAGCTTTTCCACAGGGAGGGTTTGATTCCTCATGGCCCTGGTGCCTACTGCCTGTAGTTGAGTGACCTCAAGAGGAAAACATCGGCCCTAATTTATCTCCAGGCATAATTTAGAAACACTGAATGGCAACCTCTGGGAAAGATGTAAGTAAGACTGTATGCAAGCGCTAATTTAGAGTTGGTTCATACGTAAGCTCTTGTTTGTGTTTCTTTCAAAGGGATAGCTATTTTGATCACATTAGATTTCTTTATCCTCATACCTCAACGTGGCATTATGGTATAATGAGCTCCCAGCCTGGTTGTATGCAAAACTCAGCGGGTAAAATCAGGACTCAGGAAGGCTAGAAAGCAATAGGGACTATCTGATTTCATAAAGAATCTTTTGTTGGCAAACGTTAGTCTTAATGTTCCATTGCCTCCCGAAAGAGACTCAGCCCATACTTCATATCAACAAATATGGGCTGATTGAAACCAGTTCTGTTTGCTTTGTGCCCTGATAAATGCAGCCTTCATTCCTCTAGCACATAGTTTTAAAAAAGGGACCAGAAAGGGGAGCGTGGATGGAAAGTTGGAAAATTTGGCTAATATCGAGGTAGGTAGTACATCAAGTAGAATCTAAAAGTAAGCGCCCCCCCCCCAAAATGTGCTTAATATAAATTGTAATGTGGATGCTTCCATTATATCTTAATTACTTGAGTACAGCAAATCTGGTGGGAAATCTTCGACTTGGTTTTTAGTGTAAATAATTATGGTAGATTTTTACACATGATCCCAATTAGAAACAAGAAAGCACGCATTGCATAAACTTTTTCATCTACAGAAGGCTTGGAAGTCCTATCACTAAAATATTAGGCTATCTGCTTCATATTTTTTAAAGGTTGACCCTCATTCTGAAGCCAGGGATTCAGAAATTCTTTTAGCTGTTATTCATCAGAGTTGAGTTCTAGGTAAAGAGCTCTTACTGCTAGAATTATTTATCACTCTGCCCGGTAAGTTCGTGACTTTCACAATTTAAATTTTATACAGTTTAATTTTTTGTCTCTGGATGATCAAAGTGCGTGTTTGACAAAGGGCTAACACTCTACATTTCCAAGTTTTATTTCGTTAAGAATTTGGGTTGCCAATGATGAGGAAATAAGTTTCAGTAACAGCTACTCTTTTATTCATCTTCTAAAGGAATCGAACATTAACGGGTTTAGAAACAGAATCTGTTTTGCACGGTTTTTAATATCCTGTGAAAAGAAACAACAAAGGGCTTAATAATTAGTATAACAAACACCTTCGTCATGAACAGTGACTGAAATCCAACTCTAACCAATTTAGTTAAAATAAGAACTCATTAGAAGACTTGCATAAACATAAACCACTAAAGGAGAATAAAGTTCCTCAGTAACACTGGGAAGGAAGGAATGAAGGCCTCTCTAATCTCTGCTCTCTGTACAGCACCCTCAGTTTCTAAGCCTGGCTTCTTCCACGTGACAGGGGGGCTTCCAGCAAATTGCAGGGCCTCATCACGTGATGTTATTACCAGAAAGCAACTGGCATTTGTTTTCTCGAGTTTTAGGCTACCATATCCTGGGGAAGATCTATGATTGACCCTCCCTGTGTCCCCTACCCCTGCCATCCCACCCCACCCCCCCATCGTTAGTGGTGACTCCAGTGGTGACTCCAGTATCTACAGGAGTAGGACAGTTCCCATTGACATCCAAGTCGGAAAGGGTATTTTTTCAGAAGAAGAGAATAAGAAGTTATGCCCACAGAACAGGAAATTCAGAACATCAGTCCTTCCTTGTCATTGTTTATCTTGTTTCCATTCATCAGGCAGGTTTTTATTAAGTGCCTACCCTGTGCCAGGTAATCTGAAATAAAGCAATGACCAAAAAGAAAAAGAAAATATCATGATGATTCTCACTGCTTCTATAGAATCTGAATTACAATACCAACACTGGAATAGGGTAAGAAAGGGTCCTTTCTGTGGGACCAAAATTAGCATTTTGAATGCATATGAAAGAAGACCAGGCTTAGTTTTCCTTCCTTCTGTTTTAAGTCATTTCCAAGTAAATTAGATGTTTCCCACCCTCCCCTCCTCAACTGTAGTAAACCCGAGGGTAAGTGTCTCCAGAGATGGTGATAACGTGTTTTATTGTATTTCATTTTGGGGTGTGTGTGCTTGGTAAATATTTGTTAAATCAATGAATTATTGAGGAGGTGATGTTGTTGTCTCTAGTCAGGAGAAAAGGGTTGCTATTAACTGTGACAAAGCAAGCATCATTGTTTTTGTCATTCTTCAACATTTAAGTGGTCAGAATCAAATAATCCCATATAACAAAGTCATTTTCTACAATTATCTCGAGATGTATTTTGCAACTAATTCCTTCTGGCAGCTACATCTGGATGCTGTGTCATTTCAGGCTAGTCTGTGAGAATAACACTGAAGAATTTTCCTGACTCAGATTGAATGATGAGTAATGCTTGCTTTGGAAAAAATTCAATATACCTGTTTTTTATTTTCTACACTGTGCTGTGCAGTATAAGGTATATAACTATTTCTGTTGTTGTTTGAGCATTCATTATTATTTTGTTTTGTAAGTGATCTTTAAAACAGTTGTGAAATAGTGCATAATTTATATAATATATAAGTTATATCATATAGAGATTATATTAATATATAGTTTAAAGATGAGGGAAGTGATTTGTGCTTCTAAATACAAAACTATTTTAAAAGTATGAAATTTCCCCCTTCAGCTTTTGTTTTTCTGCCATTCTCCAGGGTAGCAGTTGTTAACCATTTGAATATTTCTATCTGGTGGGAATGTGTGTGTGGGGTTTGTGGGTGTATGTGTATGTACACCACGTGCCCTTGAGTATATGCCTCCTCTATACACATTGCCCTTCAGCTTGCTTATTTTTACTCATCACTTTCTCACAGAGAGCCTTCCACATCAGTACATATTTTCTTTCTCATGGCTGTGTATTATTTTGTGATATGTGTGTGCCTTCATTTATTTAATTTTCTCCCTCTTAGATTGCCTTTAAAAAAAAAGCTT
Source organism: Camelus dromedarius (assembly GCF_036321535.1). Taxonomy (NCBI): domain Eukaryota; kingdom Metazoa; phylum Chordata; class Mammalia; order Artiodactyla; family Camelidae; genus Camelus; species Camelus dromedarius. Next base: position 8,172,073 of record NC_087467.1, on the reverse strand, counting down.
CAAATGATGCTTTATTAAACATGCAGGGAGGAGCTGAGAATTTCTGTAAGAAAAATATCTAAAGATGGACTAGGTTCAACAAATGGGACCCACCTACCTTTTACATTTTAATAGTGCTGCTAAATTACCCTCCAAGTGAGTTTGCACTATTTGCTATGAGGTAGCATATTGTGGTGGTGAAACCCTTGGAGTCTAAGGGCATGAGTTTGAATCCCAGCTCTGCTTCTTACTTTGGACTAACCTGATATAAGTGAATTAATATGTCTGCATCTCAATTTTCTCATTTACAAAAGAATAATACCTATTTTGATGGGTGATTGTGAGAACTACATATGTTAACATAAGACAAGTTCTTATAAAAATGCCTAACCTACTTTTGTTACAAAATGCTTTCTAGCATTCTGTAAGTGCTACCTGTCTATTGTTAACATGAGCACCTTGTAAGGATTCCCAAGATAAGGATTCATGCTTCAAAACGTTATCCTGAGGAGAATACTGGCTTTGACCGTAGATTTCCATGTGGACAGGTGTTTGATGTCCCTATGTGGACAAAAATACACAATAAGCTTCTTAATTTTCATAATATTTTATCAATTCTGCCATCTGCAAGTCTGCTTTTCAGAGTTATCATATCTTTCTTTGGCAGTAAAATATAAAAAATCTCCAAGTTGTCTTTAGGGTATATGATCTTAATTTGATCACATTGGACCTTGGGAATATTATCTACCTGGGTTATTTCACCTACTTAGCCTCAATTATATTTTTATGTTGTGTTTAGATTTTTCTGAGAGGTTCTACAGCAAAATTTGTGTGTTCTGTGTTTGCGTCTATGAATCTCTCGTTGAAGATCTTGTCTGTTACTAGCCAGTGCCTCCTTGTGAATTTCCACATGAAGCAGTTGTCTTAGTTTAGAAATAAAAGCTTTACCTTAGTACCATGTACTAGGTCAGAGCCACAGCAACTCTAATCATCTGGCATAATTTCTCAGTTTTGAAATATTCCACTGTATTTTTCTTCTTTAAATTTATGCATATTTTTAAAGGAAGGTATGGTAAGAAAAGTAATGTAGAAATTATATCCACTGTGTTTTAGGTGAGAAATGATGAAATATGAGCTCAGTGACAAGACATTGAAAGAATCTGCAGATGTGATCAGGAGTGCTGCTGATAATCATGGGGAAAATCACAGAGAGCAAGGGAATCATTGTCCCAGAATTGAACCATCTGGGTTCAAATCTGGGTTCTGCCATTTTGTAGCTGCGTCACTTTGGGAGAGTCAGATTAACACCTCTGCGTTTTAGTTACCTCATGTGTCATCTGTAAAATGAGGATGATAATAGTTCCTCTATTTGATGAGGTAGTTGTTAGGCGGATTAAGTAAGTTACATATGCACGTTAGAATGATGCTTGATACAAAGTAACTGCTGTGTATTTGCTAATTGTTATTATTATAAAAAGAGGGAAATACATTTTTTGAAATCACAGACTGTTGAGCTTTATCTCAACTCTCAGTAAAATTCTGGAGTGTGTTATAAAACAGAAATGGAAGTAGTGATCCCCAGAAGGCATTATGGATTCTCTAAGTTAATTCATGTCAAACTAAATTACTTTATTTTGATAGGATTATTAGACATACAGCAGGAGGATGAGCTTGTTGGAGCTACATTTCAGCTAGTCATTTGGCATAGTCTCTTGTGGAACTCTTTTAAAAGTGATGGACAGATATGAACTGGGCGATAGTATAATTAAATGAATTTTTAGCAGATTGAACTTCTGTAGACAAAGTATATTGATTGGCTAATCAGTATCATTCTGAAAGGAAATCCCAGTGGCAGCCACACAGTTTGTTGCTTTGTTTTCCATTGCCTTGTTCAGCTGTCATGAATAACCTGGAGGAATCCATCAAATCATGCTTGTCAAATGCGGGGCTACCACGAAATAAAAAAGGAAACTGAACAGTTGGACAAGAGAATAATGACTCCAAAAGAACTTTATAAGCTTGGACAAACAACCCACACCTAAAAAGATGAAATTTAACCAAGAAAGATATTTCTAAAATTTGTGGATAGCACAGAGTTTAGCTGTCACCTTCAACAATCAGATATTACGGAATAATAGGATTTCAGAGCCTGCAAAAATGGATTGAAACAAACACTAGCACGCTCAAGATACATTTATGTCCAGCCAAGTTTGGAAAATACACCGCAGAATTATGCATGTGGTGTCAGAAGCAAATGCTGAAAGATCTGGAAGTTTTAGTTGATTGACAGTGTGAGGACTGCTGAAAGAGAGCCAGCACTGTATTAGGTCACAGTAATGTATTATACGAGTTAGAAAAAGCGAAATAGTGGTTTTACTATACATGTTACGTTTCAGACTACATTTAGAATATTTATCAATGGTATTTAGGTGATTTATTTCAATTGATATAGTTCTTAAAGATGTTGTGTTTTACAAGTGACATTGGCAAACCCTAGAATATTCAAAGAAGGGTGATTGGGAGGCAGTGTCTGTAAGATGTTTTCTGTTAGTATTGATGGAAGAAACTGAGGATCCATTAGCCTGGGTTGAAAGGGAGGGTGGGCGCCTAACGGTGTTTTCAAACAGGTGGCAGTATATCACGGGATAAATTTTTGGACCCCACTTTATAACACAATTACCTTACTTTAAGTTTTTATGGTAGGAAAGTGCTTGTACATTAATATTAAATGTTTGTCACGTTCAAAGGCAAAAACTAGGTCTATGTAGTAGTAGAAGTAATAGGAAAGCAGATTTTTTTTATTTGATGCACAAAAGAAACGTTTTAATAATTAGTAGGTTCTGAATAGACTATCTGTGAATTTCTGTAACATTTCTTTTTCATTAAAGAGATGTTGGACTTTAAAAACAGGTTTCACATACATCATCATTTAAATAATTATTAATTAACATTTCTCTTTTACCTTTTTTAGAACGTAGAAATTCTGGTTGTCTCTCACTTTGTTTTCTTTCTGTGTATAAAAGGAATGTCAACCATTTGTAAAGATTAGAAACTTACTGAGGTAGAACAAGGTCACCAAAATCCCACAGGAAATCAGAAGTCACCTTTCAGTTGCACAGAATTGTATCTGCACATTCAGATAGTGATCACTCTGAACTGTTCTGGGCCTCAGAATGCCATTTCTTGACTCTCAGCTGTGCTCAGGTTTTATGAAGCTGGACAACCAAAATAACTTGACTGTAAGACAGAATTTCCTTCTGATGGATATTCTATGATGCCATATGTCACAGTTGCTCAAAAGTTTGTCTTTAAGCAGACATTGTTGGAAGTAAGTTGTTTCTGCTGATCTTCTCTATTTTTACTTGATTTGTAACACAAGCATAACAGGATAATTTGTCCCCGCAGGGTGCTTTTCTTCCTGGGTAACAGTGCAGTGTCTAAGAGTGCTGTGTCATATAATCCCTCTTGCTAAACACAGAGAGAGAGACTCGGGGGGTAATGAAACCAGGTACCGCACGGTGCAGGTTTATGTCTGAAGCCACAGTGGAATAAATTTGGCCATGATCGGGCGACGAGGGGTGGCTATATGTGTCTAACCTAATTTGTAGAACCCTCATGCAGTTTACACAGGAATTCTCAGAGAGAGACCACATGTAATGTCCATCACTTTTTTATAGCTCTCTTCTTTGTGTTGAAAAGATTATGTTTCCAGTCTGTACTCAAAGGGAGCACTCCTACCCAGCCAGTAGTATTAGCCAGTGTTTATTGGCACGTACTGCTATGGGCAGTCATTCGGCATGCTGAAATTATAAGTGCTTTACTCTCACTGTCTCAGTGAGTCCTCACAACATTTTTATAAATGAGGAAATGAAGAAACTGAGAGTCCGGGAGGTGAAATATGTTATCTAAGATCAGACAGCTAATGAGTAGGGCTTCCTGGGTCATCTGACTCCAAAGCTCATAATCTTCTTTATTATTCTATAAAAATTCCTAATATACGGCAACTCAGCATTAACTTGGGCTTCATCTTTATCGAAGCCTACCAAGTGGTGCTATAACCTGGCAATATAAACGTGAATGAGGACCGAGGTCCTCGATCTCATGAGGCTTGCACTGTACCAGGCAGAGGATCATTAAACAGAGAATGCTAATTAATGACTGTTTGACAGGTGCTACCAAGCGAAAGTACAGTCTGAACTGTTATCCGAGAGTTCAAGGAAGTATCTGATTGTTGTTAGGTCTGAGATGGCTGAAGTGGGGATTGTGAGGTAGATACTGCATGTAGTACCTTGACTGTAGGCCCTCAGTGTCTTCTGTAAAACCCCTGTGCTCGTGATGAGAGGCAATGTAATTTAGTAGAAGGAGCAAGCTACAGTGTTGGCCAGGCCCATCACTTCCTGACTGCCAGGCCTTGGGGGCATTTTATCTTCTTGAAGGTGCCTTCCTTCTGGGTGAAGTAGGCCTGATGCTCAAGGCTATTGTAACAAAATCTCCGCATCTTTTAAGTCACATATTCACAAATACCACTACAGCATATAATTTCCCTATAAAATGCATGCATGAGAGTAGAATAGAACAATTCTAAGTATCATCTTTGAACCCTTAATTAGTAACCACATATGTGAGGAGCAGAGAACAACCTAACTGAGGTGCAGATATTGGGCAGTGGGCAAGGCGCCGTCACCTTTTATGTGATTTATTTCCTTATCTGAATCCTTGCAGCAGTTCAAATTCAGATTTCATCAAAATGACAAGGACCTTTGAGGTTTCTCAAGAACGATGGAAATAGGGAATATTAAATATATGAGTCCAGGTGTCTGTTGTAATACAAGTAAAACCTCTGGAGACTTAGCATGGAAGAGTTGTCCAGTAAGTATGAGCGGCTTTCATTGTATTTAAATATTGTCATCATCAATATCATCATGTATACAAGTCCTGTCTTTCTACTTAGTGGCTTTATGACCTTGGACCAATTACTTCAACTTCATGCATTTCAGAGGAAGTTAATCCTGCCTCTTCTGTGCACCTCACTGAGCTGTTGTAAGAGTCAAATTAAAAAGACATATATATATGTTGTATGTAAGCAAATGAAATAATATATGTTGTATGTAAACACTCTAATTATAGAGAGCTGAATAATGGTTTATAAATTTTATAAGCCTCAAGTCATTTACTTAATACGTGAGATCTTAAATAGCTAAACATTTTAGCGAGCTGCCAGTTTGGATTAAGGGAAGACACTTTAATACCTGGTGTTTGTTTCTCGTTTGTTTTAGGGCCTAGTGTTTGTTATTCATTTAGGATTCCACAAATCTAAACATGTATCATTGACGTGATTTTGAATTGTGGAAATCGTTTTATTTTGCAATTAAATGAGTAAGCTCAGAAAATTTTCTTCAGGGCCTGAAGGACCAAAACTTTAACCATTAAATGCACACTGGTCTAATGTGTTTGTCTTAGGGATACTTGAAATGACTTTTTTGTTTGACAGACACCAAGGAAATCTTGAGTGAGCTTTATAATGTTTGAGACATGGCATTCCTGAACCAGAAAAGTGCTGGAAGAGCGAGCCTGAAACAGAGAAATACATTCTTAATGGGGCCTGTGTCCTCAGTGATTTGGCAAACATATCTTTCCTTCTCTTACCTTTATTGCTCTCCTTTTTTGCAGGTTTTTTCTCCTCCCACTGGGGCATGTGGAAGTCTGGGGGAGGAGGTTTCTGGGACGAGAGTCTGTCTTGCCTCAGAGTTGCATGAATCTAAGTGTCTTTGAGATGGATGTTGATATAGTTAGTTTCATCAGTAAAGAAGGTGACATCCAGCAGTGTGTTTGCCAATTCTGCACATGTGTTCACATCCTCGGAAAAAATACAAAGGAATCCATTGCTGGGAAGGCTGCTGATTATGTGTATGCTTTGTGTCCTTAGCCATGGAGGCCCCCCTTTTTGGAGAGCAGTGCTGAATTGGAAACCTGTTGGGAGTAGCCATGCTGAAGAAGGTAGTTGAGAATTGAAAGGACTTATTGCATGAGGCAGAAGCATGAGAGTGTATAAGAACCAACTTTCAGAGAGGGAGAATCAAGTGGAATCACAAGTACAGCTCTCACACAGGAGAACAGTTTGTTTTACAAAGAAAGAAAGGACATTTTATGTAAAGATTGAACACTGTGACCGACTCTGATTTGTATAGAAGGGACAGTAATATCTGGCCAGTGGTTTCTAATTACAGCCTTCTCTTGGCAGTGCAAGCTCTAATAATTCTAGCTGTGGATATTCTTAGGAAAATAGCAGTTTTAAGGGCCTGTTTTTGAGGAAATAAATTATAAAGCAGCTCAGTTTTCAGCAAAAAGTTTTTGAAAGGGACTAGAAAAGATCACTTTTTATCCAAAGCAAATAGTGTAGAAAAAAGAAAACAGAGCTATTGGACGGAGACACAATTCATAGTATTTATAGAAAACATGGTTCTGTGCTTCTGTATTATTAGAACTATTAAGAATTCAATTAGCTGTTCATATAGATAATAATTATCACAGTTCAGTGGCTTTTGTATGTATTAGAAGTAAAGTGTGAGAATATTACATGAAAAAGTGTATTCACAGTTGCAACCAAAAATATAAACCACTTAGTAAAAAGCTTATTACAGTTTATAAAATAAAGCTTAAACATATGGAACAATGTGTGTACATTTCTTAAAAATGTAATTAGATGTCTCATTTAATTCCAGTCTAAATTTCATCTGGAAATATAAAAAGGTGAATAATGAAAAATTTAAGAAAGAATAATGAGAGTGATGTCCTACCCAGACAGTGAAGAGTGTTGTGATATTACAGCTGTTTAAACAGGGTAATGCTGGCCCAGGAATTGATTGAAAGATCAGGGGAACATGGCAGGACTCCTGGATGAGCCCCAAGGACAGCAGTTTGCAGTTTATTTCAGAGACCCTGAAACTTCCCAGAAGTGCCCTTAGCCACTGGGGGGAGTAGGTATGGGGGTTCTGAGCACTCTCATCTCCACCTTGAATGGCAGCTCTGCTTTTGTGCATTTTAGATATTGATTTCCCACATTTATATGTTGGTTTCATATCAAAAAGAATTTTCATTGCCCTAATGTTAGTGTAGGGTTGAGAATGCCTCGCTAGCCTCAGCTGGCTTATGAGACAGATTATGTTGGGGAATCTGACTTCTGTTAATAGGCAGTGAGGGCTTCAGTTAGTGCTTCACCTTGGTGCAAGATGAACTAAAAAAATGCAAACATAAAAGACTTGGAAGAAATATTTGTAGGCTTTTCCCAATGGAAAAGTGATGGAGTTGTTTATGTGAAAATAGAAAATTTTGCGTATCTCCCTAAATATCTAAAAAATAAGCAACAAAAGGAATAAATATCTTATTATTAATATGCAAAAGAATGAATATTATTCTTACTATATAAATAGCTTTTTTCTTTAATAAGAAAAGCAGAAATATCCCATGTCATACCCCATAAGATACTCACTTGAAAAAAATTTTTCTTTGTTCTCATTAGTATTTGCAGAAGTATAATTAAAGTAACAGTGAATTACCACTTATTTGACCTATTAAGTTGGTAAATATTACTAAAAAGATAATGTTTAATACCAACAAAATTGTGGAGAGAGAGGCAGATTCAATTCTGCTTGATGAGAGTATAAATTTTTAAAATATTTCTGGAAATAGTTGGCAGTGTATTAAGAGACATGATATAGCTGACATCCTTTGACTCAGTAATACTCTTAAGAACGTTACATTCAGTATATTCTTTGGAAATTAACTTTTATTAATTGAATTTTTAAAACTATCCTCATTTAAGTGTTAATTATGGTGCCCAGTTTGAAAAATTTACATGAAGAAAAAGTAAGATAGCTAACAAGGTGCACATGTACTTTACATAATTATAATTATATTTAAAAAGTATGTATGACTAGAAAAAACTAGAAGGAAAACACAGATACTAGCGGTGGTTAATATTTTTGGTTGTAAGCTTATGGGTGCATTTCGTTATAATATAAGCATGAGTGTGTATTTTTTTTCAGTTTTTACTATCAGAAAACAAGGTTATCTTAAATAATAATTATCCAAGGCAAACTTTAAAATTGGATTTCCTGTTTTGTCACAATTGGATCATTATGGCCCAAGCCCATTTGAACCTGTTTTGATTATCTGAAATATTTATTGTCCCTCTTTCTAGAAAAATCTTATTATGATCTGTAATCTTAAAAATTGTGAATAGTCCCACTCCCTTCCCTGCTCTATTGCGTCCTTGACCCCTGTTTCTAAAGAGGTAGGTACAAAGTGGAAAACAATTGGAGGAACATGTTAAATTCAAAATAAGTGTGATGTAACCATGAAGACGTATTCAAATGCCAGGCATATTTGAAAATGCCATGAACGATAATCCAAGAGTATAATTTTGCAGGACGTATGGGGGACGTCTGGATGTCGGGGCAGCGAGCAGTTACTCAGTCTAATATCTGGGGCTGCGGTTCCGCCCGGACTGTGGCTTCTTCCCACTGTTGGGTTTGAGTGTGGCTGCCTGCAGGTCTGGTTCATGTCTCTGCCATGTGTCACGTTATTTTGTTGCCATCACTGTTTTGTTACATGAAAGTAATTTCTCTCTTTCCTTTGTTCTCTAAATGTCCATACAGCCAGTTCAGTAAAGCTCGTTCATATCCAGGAAGCTCTCCTTCTCTGTCTCCTTTCTCTGTCTTGCAAGAACTGAGGGTGGCTTCTGGTATTTTGTGTGGCTTCATCGTTTCCTTCCTGCCTCTCATCCACTCGTGATGTAATTCTTGGCACTTTTACTTCCTTTGTAGAGTAGGATGTGATGTCATAGAGAAGGGGACAGGGCTATCCAAATTCTCTCAATTGCTGGGAGGAGCTGCCCAGGTGTGCTGAGGGGCCTGTACTCAGGAAGAGAAACAGGGAGTCCTCCACAGTGAGTAACCCCGCTTTCAAGTGCACCCAACTTTCCATTAAAACGTCACCCAGTACACTGGAGTTTCCTCTTTGGCCCTTTCTAGACTGAATCAGTTGGCCTTTTGGACCTTCCCAGTTCAGCTCAATTTTCCTCCTTCTCCTTTCTCCGCTGTCCCCCTCTTTGTGCCATCCCGTGCCTCTCCCCGCCAGTCTCCCTCTTCCTTGCTCACTTACTTGTGTGTGTCTGTGTCTGCTGACCTTCTGCCCTTGTCTTCTGTGAGAGACATTAGTGTCCCCAGCATTGCCTGTCATTTGGGGTGATGCCCGCCCTGTATCTAGTCCACATGAGCACGGCATCTCCTTTCAGTAATTCATAAGTATGCACGGTTCTACTTACAGTTCTTCTTATTCTAAAAATTGTCAGCTTTTTTGTTTTCATGTCTGTATCTTTCCCACCTTTCCTTGTGATGTGATCTTTCCCCCTTTTCAGCTCTATTTTGCAGTTTCCTTCTTGCCTTTTTTGAAGCCAGTATTTTTATGCTTTAGTCCTCTTCCCTGTACAGCTATGCCTATGTTTCTTGCCCCAGCACCCCCCACAGTTTTCAGTTCAGCTCTCCAGTAGCCTCCCCAGTGAGGAGTTTTCCTTCTTTCCCGTTGACAGACTCGTTGCTATGCCCTCTTTCCAGTGTAGCTCATATTTCTGTGTTCTTTAAAGAATTGACCAACTGCAACTAAGGGACTAGTCCAGACTGGGAAGGACAAGAACATGTCCTGGGAATTAGAAAGGGGAGAACAGGGAAGGGGCCCTGGTGGTGAGGTGGGCAGGCTGCATGTAACTCACTGGGCAACTGGGATGAGCAGAAGCTTTGCTAGTGACCCAGCTGAAATTTAGCCATTGGTAGGAGAAGAGATCACAGAGCTATTTTTGAATATATTTGGAAACCTTTTCAATTTTTAAGTTTTAGGGTGACCCTGTTAATTCTTAATAATTATCATCATTCTGGTGAATAATCATAAAATAGAGCTCTAGAATCATTGTTACCTGGGGCCGTGACTCATGCAAAAGCTCCCATACAGAAAATGTCCGTAGGTGCCAGCTACTCTTGGAGAAGGTCATTGTGAAGATGCGTGTAGACTTGTTTCTTGTACCCAAGGTGAGGGGGTCCCTACTGACCCTGTTGGTGAGCAGCGTGGGCACTGTTGTTCACTGCTTTCATGACGTTCTAAAGTCCCTGGATGAATAAAGGAGCTTGATTTCCAGGGCTGACTGTCTAAAAAGCCTGTGGAAATAATTAACTAGGTCCCATGTATCCCCCATGCTTTGTTTAAAAAAAAAAAAACTCCCTTCCACTCACAAATAAGTAGGACAGAAGGGGAGAGAAAGAAAATAGGACTCAGTTGATAAAACTGAGACGGGCTGCGTGGGAAGAGGAAGGGGTTTACTTGAAATGAACTGGAAAAGGCAAAACAAAGGAAACTGAGCTGAACTGGAAAACACACTGTAGAGAGATACTTGGGTTTCTGTATGCTTTTTTTCCCATTTTGGCCATTAAGGATTTTTTTTTAATACAAAAGAAGTTGATCAAAATATGAATCCAGGGAGGTTATTTCTGACCAGCACTTTGTTCTCTGTTACTGATAGTATTCAGGCTCATGTTTCCAAGGTCCTGGAAATTTAGCAAACATTTTAACAGCCTGAAAACATGACTTTAAAAATAAAATATTAGCAATTCTTGATAAAGGAAATTATGTGCACTTGTTAACTTGGTGTTTCTAGATTTCACATTTCTTTTTTTGGTGTGTATGCCTTTGTGACATCTTTTTGCAGAATGACCCCTATATGTTGCCGAATTTGCCATAAATGTCCAGAAAATAGTACATTCTCACTTTGGACACATGATCTGTGTGATGGGACCTAATTTTGGCATAATGACCCCTTCCCTTTTAAAATTTTAAGAAGACATTGCATGATTCACACACATTTTCGTTTTGTATGCTTCCATGCAGTAATCTCGAAATCTTATGTTTATTTTTATTTTTTAGGCACTAGAAAAACACCCCAACTCACCAATGACAGCAAAGCAGATATTGGAAGTCATTCAGAAAGAAGGGTTAAAAGAAACAAGGTCAGTATTCATATTTGCAACATTTTCTGTTTTCATTGATTAATAATTGCAGCTAATTGCAAAGCAATAGGTATATCTAGATTTTGATGTAGTTGACTGTGAATTAAGTAACTAAATACAAATTCTTTTTTGAATGCCAAATATTTGGGTGACCCAAGATCTCCTTGGAACTACCTGTTTGCATAATAAATTGCATTAGACAGATTGGTATAGAATCTACTTCATTAATAAAGAGCAGCATTGAATGAATTAGCCCCTAATTGGAGTTACTCTTCTTCTTCTTTCTTGTAAGAGGAGATTTTGTCTCTGAAAGTGAGTAGTGAAAGAGAAACATTTTTACAAGCTTAGTATTTAAATCCCAGGATAGAAAGATGAGCTCACTCTGATAAAATTCAAAGTTCCAACAAACGTGGTTGAAAATTTAGTCCTCTTATATTTAGAATTATTCTGCTTGGAGCATCGTTCATCAACTATTGAGCCTTAAAAAAAAATAACGATTTCATTGAAATAGTCAGGAACCCTAAAACTCACCCTTTTAAGATATACAATTCAGTGGTTTTCTGTATATTCACAAAGTTTTGCAATCATCACCACTATCTAATTTTAGAACATTTTCATCACCCTAAGATGGAACCCACTAACAGTCACCCCCTATTCCCTATTCCTGGCAGCCCCCTGTCAACCACTAATATACTTTTTATGTCCATGGGTTTGCCTATTCTGGACCTTTCACATAAATGGAATCATACAATATGCAGCCTTTCGTGACTGGCTTGTTTCATTCAGCAGAAGGTTTTCAAAGTCCGTCCATGTTGTAGCATGAATTAGTACTTCGGGCCTTTGTGTTGCCAGATAACACTCCATTGTATGGATAGACTACATTTTGTTTACCCATGATGGTCCTTTTTATTTTATTTAGTTATGAATTCTGCAGTTTGGGCTTTATCCAGACATTTAGGGCCATATAAATGTTATTACTCAAGGAGAAAAAAAAAAAAAAGCAGTTTGTTACAGGATAAAATAACCATAGAGCCGAGTATCTAATCATCCATGTCCCATTGGGTGAATTTTTTTAATTGTATGACGTTGTCTACCTAAAAGCCGTTGAGAAGACAGTGGTCTCAGCTTGATGGAAACTAAATCTGCTGAGCTGCCTTCCCATGCGATACTAGGATAGAACCTGCTGCGAGAAATGAATGTCCTCCCAAGGCCAACTTTCCCTAAAACATCGGTGTAACCTGCAACTCCTGGTGCTGTTCCGTGTGAGTCATGTCAGCTTCTAGTTGTTTAACATGCACCTTTTGCACGTTTGATCCACAAACATCACGATTTAGTGGGGACACCTAGGACACCTAGGCGCAATTTTTCATCTCTATCTTGGAGGCCTTCTCTGCCTGTTCGGAAGAAAGAGCCCAGGCTACTGTAACTACAGTGTTTGCAATCATTGTTCCCCCGCAAACAGTGGGGAGGGAAGTCACCGACAGAACCTAACGGCTCTACTGGGGGGGAGCCTGTTCTTCTAAACCAGATGTCAGTGTGAGGCATCTCACGGGGACAACTGGAAATTAATTTTCTCCTCGCTGCCTGTCAGAAACCCTGAAAATATTTATGCCATTTAGAAAGCACTGAAGATGTTTGTGCTACAACCAAAAGACAAGAGGGGGTAAGAATCTAAGGATATCAACTCCTTTCTACTGTGGGCTCTGAGCCACAGGAATCTGCCAGTGCAGACATAAAAAGCATCTCCTATAAGCCGACATTTGAAATTTGTTCGTTAGATATTCTTCTCCCCAGAAGTGAGTAGGCTACTGTCAGTTGTTAAGTACCTCGAGATATAAAATTCCTGTACCATGGCCTTGAACAGCATTTTAATTACACTTGTTATTGTAACAGCATTTTTTTCAAAGTTTTTCAAGATGCTCGTCTTCCCAGAGTGGTATGTTTAAAGGGCTTTAAGTACATGTTAACAAACAAAACAGAAAACAGCTTCTTTAAAAGGGTAAGACCACTGAAATGGAAAACATAACCTATTCCTCTAAATACAACCCTCTCTTCACTTCCCTCCCCCCTTATTCTGTCGTCTTGTGAATAATTAAAAAAAAATGTTTCTTGTTACAAGTGCTGATGGACCTGTGTAGTTCTATTGAAAGTACCTGCAAGGAATTCACAAGCTAAATAGGAAAGAGAACAAACAAAGAAAGAGATCGTAGTTCTAAGTGCTATTCTGTGAAGTCTGCTCTGTTCCAAGGGCGTCAGACTCCATGTTTCATCCTTCGTTTCTCTCTGTTTATTTGAATCCTCCCCCTTGTCAGTTGTGGCAGTTACTTAAGGCTGGTATATCTGTGACCACTCTCCCTTGTTGTCTTGTTTGCTTATTAGCGTCATCTCTAAAATAGAAGTCGTGTGTAGATCTTGAGTGAGTTTCAGCTTTCCTACATGCTGTGTATATTGCTTTAGGGAGCAGATTCTGACATTTATTTTTCCTACTGAATGTACTATTTTGCTCCCTTCCAAATTCTTAAATAGTTTCCAAGTATTTATTATAGCTGAGTAAATGAAGTAAAACTCTATTTTTCTTAAGTAAAGTGACATTTAGAAATTCCATCATCGTAAGGTCAAACATAGCTATTTCATTTCTAGGTATTTATTAATGATGGTTTTTTAAGAATTGCAGGCTTGTGATATGAATAAATGCAGGGACATGACTGTGAAAGTTACTAATGTGGCCATAACCTTCTAGTGGTCTTTGTGAAAGAGAGGTCGTGTTAGTGGTCCTCCCACAGACAATCCACCACTGTACCTAGCATTTCCAGAAAAGAGAAGATTGGGTCTTTCTTGTCATCTCTCCAATGCCATTTGTATCAAGTCCAGGGTGGGGAGATGGTCCCTCATTCTGTGTGCCAGGTGGGTCTCCTGTAGCACTGACCTCACCGTACTGTAAATTTGTCCTTGTTTGTCTTCCCGCTGGTCTGTGAGCTCTTTAAGGGCAAGGCACCCAATGCTCCTGCCACTCAGAAGGTACTCAGTAAATATTTGTTAAGTAAATAATCTTCCTCAAGATGTTAATTTGCTGGTGCTTAGTGATGACTTTGGTTTGCATTCAGAGTTAGAAGCTTCTTTTTAACATTTCAAGTTGTATTTTTCATCCTATTTAATTATTTGTTTTAATCAGAAGGAATCTACCAGTTTTGTGGGAATTCCATTAAATATATGCATGCCAATAGTCTCTGGCAAATTAGCTGTGAACAAATAAGGTTATGGTGCTGTTGCCTGTTTTTAAACGCTGTAGGTGCCTCTGGGTTAAACTTGTAACTTGCAATAAAAAAAAACCCAATAATTTTGGCAAAGCTGATATGAGTATTTGAATGTGTGATATGTGATATTGGCAATCTATTTGACTGCAGTGAAATTCTTGACATTTTATGGTACCTTTCCTCTTTTCAGGTGACACTTTAAATTGCATAATTTTCATGTAGACAGGATATAAAGAGAATAACTTTTTTTTATCATGTTCTGTGTGTCTTCTTCAAGTTATTGATGAAATGTATAATATATGATTAAACTCTATTTGAAAAAGCCAAACTGAAAGAAGTACTCTCTATGTGGTTTAAAAACCGGTGTATGGATATAATAAATTATCAGAAGGACATATGGTTTTTGTTGGAAAAAAATTAACAATATGATCATGCATGATTTCCTAGAATTTTTTTAAATGAAAATATGTTTGGTAAGTTTTAATTCCCTTCTATGTAGTAACAGAAGATTTTTCTCAATATAATTTTATTCTGGTCCATCTATTACTGCACTTGCTTTTTGGATTCTGAGTATTTCCAGGCTTCTGTTACTTTGTGTTTATGAGTTGTCAACAATTGATAAGACAGAGCTGTTTGGAACGCTTACAATCAATCAAAGCGCCATGTTGCTTGTGTAGATGGGATAGAAATGTGCGTATTCCAGTCTGCAGCTTTTATGGATGGATATTTGATATGCCTGTTTGGACTGCTTGGCTAAACATCCCCACTTCCTCAGGGAGAGAGGGTGCTACTGTAGACTACAGGCATGCCTGTGGTAATTAAACATGTGTTCATAGAAAAAGAGAAGATGCTGCAGTTACCATGTTGCTTTGGATGACTTTTGAGGTTGTCCTAATTCTGTTTTTCTGTTTTTGGTTTGCTTATTCAGAAGTTATCATTCCTTTACAAAGAAGACTGGGGGATTTTTGATGCCTGAGGATATGTTTTTCTCTGCTCATGTCATTTTTTAATGTGATGCTTCCAAAGAAATGTGCGCTCTGTTTTAGCGACCCATCCGGAGGCAGCAAGGTCAAGGAGTGAGGTTTGGAGCACTTACCTAGTGAGAGCAGAGCAGAACCGTCGAAACAGCCATTCATTAGTGAGGGATAATTTCTTACGTGCTGGGCATTATTGTTACAAGATACCTGTCACTAATGTAGCATGAACTGTAATATAGTTTCCGTATTATTTGATAATAGGCAAATAGGTTTCTAATGGAGATGAGGTAGTCATAAAATAAAGGCAAAAAAATCACAAAGCAATTTTAAAAACCTTTGGTGGGTTGTGGGCAGGGCAGTATTTATGAGGTACATCTTTACAATACTGTAGATGCCTTACTTTAAAAAAAAAATCAATGTTAGATTTCATCAACCATTTACAGAGCAGCAGCCTACAGTTACATATCACAGTAGGGACATTTGAAAAGGTTTATAAACAGTCTCCCTTGTGCTTAGTATTACTCAGGATATTGACATGTCTTTGTGCGATGTGGAGTATGCAACTAGCAACCCAAGATTTTGTAATTATCCTGGTATCAGTGAAAACCTTTTATTCCTCCCTGGTAATTCTTAGGATAAAATTGTTTTTAGCTACTTGTCTTAAGGTTTGTCATGTTTTCTGTTTTGCAGTCTGTTATGATACGCTGAAATTAGGATCTCCACTTTGTGCTGTGGTTTATTAAAGATGTTCCATTTTTCTAGGGGGATAAAAATGTCAGAAAATTCCATTACCGTGTATAGTGACAAACCATAAAATTGGTTGGCATTTCTCTTGGTGAGATTTACGTTTCTAATTAGCACTATAGGAGATGATTCTCGCTGCTGAAATGTTTTGTCTAAAGATAAGAAAGAAACACAAATAATTTCAACTGCAAAATCAATTCTTATCTCCAGACTCCATGTCGGCCTCCCTGCTTTCCTACTGAGATGGTGGTCAAGTTTGTTTGCGCTGGGGCGTTTTAGAATAACAGTGTGAACTCACAGCGTCATCCTTGCCATTTGCTAACATCTAATTCTCTCCTTCTGTAAATGGTGTGCACAGTCAGCTGCTTAGAGAGTGATGAATGAGACAGTGATGTCATTAAACAGAATTGTAGATCACTCTGTATCTATTTATGTGTGTATGTAAGTGTGTACAAGCAAGCCTTTAGAATAATTTCTCTTAGTTGACATTGAATTTTACTTGTCATCATTACCCAGATTAGAAGTCTCAATCAGGGGCCTTCCTAGCTCTTTTCTCCCATTCCCCACTGCCAGCTGGTTCTTGGGTAGTTTTAGTTCTGCTGCCTAACTACACCTTTCTTTCTTTGTATCCCTACACTTTGCCACTCATTCTTTACACTTATGATTTTAAGCCAGATTAATGCAGTATCCTCTTATCTGCTGTCTTTAAACTTGATCTCCCCCTTTTTAGATCTGTTTGTATTTCCTCAAACAGACACTACCATTTATAGTAGCATTTCTTAACTGATAATCCAAAATATTCCAGGTACAAAATACATTGCACCTAATAAACTATGAATCAGAAATTATTGTCAGTTGTGTGTTTGGCTATAATTAGATGGAATCAGGCTTGGTCCTTTTTTCTAGCCACATGGTATCTGAATAAATGCATGATATTTTGATAATGTAGGGTTTATGATGTGAATGATGAATGTATTCATTTTACCTTACATTTAGATGAGATTTTTAATTTTTTTTTAAACTAAGCTATTAACTTTTTTAAAACACTGTTTTTCTGTTTGTGTTTTTGTTTTTACTGAACATACTGGGGATTGAACTCAGGACCTCGTGCATGCTAAGCACTTGCTCTGCCACTGAGCTGTACTGCATCCCCCTTGAATTTCTAATCTGATCATTTTTGTATACCTTTGGTTCTTCCCAAAATGTCATTTAAAATATTGTTTGTTGGTGTTAGGTGCTTTTTTATACATAATTAATTTGTTTTAAATGGTAAAAACTAATTAAATAAGAATTCATAATTTATACTTGGACATCACTAATTGTTTAAAAATAATTTATCATAATTAAACATTTTTTAACTTAAATTCACTCTTTTATAGTGATACAGTGATTAAAATAATTCTTCAGGGGGATAATAAGATGATATATTACTATGAAAGCATTTCCTGAGTTAAAAAATAATTCTGTGAAACATTACCCTACAAGGTCAGTTTCCAACCCCTCAGCTCAACCCTAATCGACCAGGACGTGGGCAACTTTGATGCCTTTATTGTCAAGCATCTGACGTTGCAGCCACAGTTGACTATAGCTGACCTTTAAACAACTTGGATTTTTGAAATTTGTGGGTCCTCTTATACACGAATGTTTTTAATAGTAAATACGACAGTGCTACCCAGTCTGCGGTTGGTTGAATCTGCAGACGTGGAGGAACCGCAGACGTGGAGGGCCGACTATCAAATGTGTGGATTAACACTCGTCTTGCTCAGGGGTCAGTTGTACTTGCCTTTTGCTGGGAAATTTCCTCCTTATATAATTTCATAATTTGGAAAGTAGAAATAGAGCCCCACGAGACATTCTTGAACTGTGTTGTGTGTGTGTGTGTGTATGTTGCCTGCACCTCTGGTAGTTACCACGTTGTTCCGCAAGAGGCTGTAAGACTGGATTGCTGAATGGGGAGGAAGCACTTCTCAGGTAGACTGCCTCACACTGATGTAAGAAATTTGCAACGGGACTCCTCCCGGTTCCCATACTGAAGTCATAGTAACAGTGATTGGTTAGTCTGCTCAGGCTGCCATCACAAAGCACCACACACTGGGCAGCTTAAACAACAGAAGTGTGTTTTCTCACAGTTGTAGAGGCTGGAGGTTCCAGATCAAGGTCCAGCAGGACAGGTTTATGGTGTGGTCTCTCTTCCTGGCTTACAGACACCCACCTTTATGCTGTGTCCTCACACGGCCTTTCCTGGGTATGTACATGGAGAGAGAGACAGACAGACAGACAGGCAGACAGAGTTCTGAAGTGTCTCTTCTCATAAGGACACTACTCCTGTCAGATCAAGGCTTCATCCTTATGACCGCTTTCAACCCTAATCACTTCCTTAGCGATCTCATCTCCTATCCAGCCAACTTAGGGGCTGGGGCTTCAACATATGAATTTGTTGAGGGGGACACAAAAATTTGGTTCACAGCGGTGATTCAGAATTTGGAACTTTACATTTCTTGAATTCATGGCATAACATAGAATTTTTCTAGGGTTTTGCGTATCTGATGCAACTTGGAAGGTATTCATAACAATATGCTTAACACTGTACTGTGCTTCTGTTTTTACATACTTCTAATGTGCGTTTTCATATGTTATTCCTAACATATAAACCGATAGAATACTTGGCTTACGTTTCATGTTCAAATATAATGTGTATATTCACACAACATAAATTGACTTGGGTTTAATTTGAAGCCTTTGGCAAAAGTAGCTGTGGTGACTGCCTGTAACCCTCAAGGCATCGGTATTCACTAAGGTATGCAATTATAGCTATGAAATGGCTATTTCTTAATACAACTTCTTATTCTGTCAAGCTTTCTTTCTCTATTCTTCCAAATAATTGAACAAAAAAAGGTAATTTAGGTGATTTCAGCTTTATCAAGATCTAGGTATAATTTACTCCAGAAATACCAAGCACACTCTATAAATATTTCAGTGCAGAAATAGAAGCAGAAATGGATATAAAATTACACTTTATGTGAGTCTTTCTAAGTATCCTAAGCAGGTGAAAATCTTTGGGGAGGAATAAGCATTTAACTGGGGTGATTTTATTAAATTTTTTTTTCTTGGTTATGTTTTTTTCTTTATCTCCTCGTTGCATTGCGTGTGCTCTTAATTGCCACAGGCCTAAATGATTTTAGTTTTGCTTCGTTGTTTTGAACTCGACAACATAATTCAAATGCAAAACAGTTGATATGCTGACATGGGGGCTGCTTTTTATAGTTGACTTGTTTTCAGAGGAATAAAAATTATGACATTTTGTTAAGCCAGGTTTTCTAAAAGCTACAGGGCATAATTCCTAAGAATAAGTCCTAGTTCTTTCAGGACAACTGAAGGCTGTTTCTCCTGCACCTCCTGAGGTGCCTATGCAAAATCAAATGTATAACTGTGGACTGGAATTCTGTCTGAAATTCAGATGATTTCTGTTCACATTTTGAGAAGTTAAGTCCCATTTTAGGTGCTGTGCAAGGCTTACATTTCAGCTCTGCTCTCATCAGTGTGTTGATAACCATCTTCTGGCCAGGTTCACAGTACTCAGGTCTGTGAGTACAGAGCATTGCCAGGTGCTTTTAGTAGTCAGATTAGGGGACATCAGAGAAATGAAAACAAGCTGTGGACCTGCAGATGTCACAACATGAATTTAATCAATTAAACACTAGTAAGTGTCTTCTTTGTGCTCACTATGTGAGATCCTGGGGTTTTGTTGAAGCTTTAAGGCTTGTCTTCATTCCATTAACATTTATTAAGCACATGCTATGTTGTTGGGACTGTTGCTGGATTAGTAGATGAATAAAATGAAGTTCCTCCTTTTGAAGATTGAGCAGCGTAGTTCCAGACCATTCTTCTCTGAGTCATTCAATTATGTCTTTTAACCTCTTCTCTGTGAAATATGTCTTCAGCCTAGTACATAATATTTTTTTTAATTTCAATCAAAAAGTAAATATAAGAATTTCTAAATTCTCTCTTGAATTCTTAATAAAATACATGATATTCCAGCATGTCAAGAAGTGTTATCTTTGTATCACAAATATAAGCTCATCATGGTAAGGAGTGACATCTTAGTATCCATTAGTTTGTTTCATCTAGTACCGAGATACCCATGCTTTATAGTATATGTCAAGCGAAGTAAGGAGTAGGCCCTTGATGATTAAAAGAATACCTCCTATTTCTTAATCATTTAACTTATATTTTCTTGGCCCAGTACTAAGGGCTTTACATGAATTATCTTCTTAAAAACTTTAAAAGACAGTGGGTTGATGATATTACCTTTACCATTTTACAGGTAGGGAAACTGAGGCACATGAGGCTAAGTAACAAGACATTTCATTCAGCTAGCAAGTAACAAATCTGGGATTTGATGTCTGATTCAGGACCAGTTGCACTTAACCTTTTAAAGTATGTGTAGCCTAGGCCTCATAACATTTTGATTTTAGAAAGTTTTGGTTATATGATTCTATTAAGTAAATGCTCCTCCTCCCCCAACCCCTTTGCACTTTTCTGGCTACTTATTGATTGTCTATAGATATATATTACTCACTGAAATTAAAGTCTAGCCTGTGGATAGGTGTATTGAGACTTTCAATTTATAGCTTAACTGTAAATAGGGTTGAAAAGTTTAAAAAGATTCCATTCCCACGACTCTTAGATAGGAAGATGCAAAGCCTTTGGTGAATTTTAACTGTTAGGCTTGCCCAGCAAGATCTTGAGTGAAGATTTTGGCTTCTGGATGGCAGCAAGACTTCCTTGAAGTGTAATTTCTTACTGTTTGTCTTAGAAGGTGATGCTGTCAGGGTGGAAAACTTCCCCCAGGTAATGGAAGAACTAAGGACCTCGGGGAACTCTCACCGTTTCCTTGTTGATATTGGACTGACAGATTGAAACTTGTTTCTGAGGAGCTCGCTAACTGTGACCTGTCAAAGCATAATTGCTAACACAATGTAGATAATCTGGAAGGCAGGTTTAGAGGGTGGCAGTTACTGTGTCTGTGAAATAACTGAATGAAAATAGATGAGATTGCCTAAACCAGGCTCAGGTGAGGGTGGAGGAGGCTGCCATTAACATTCTTTTAAGAGATGCATCCTGGAAAGATAAGGAGGCCAAGTAAATAGACGAGTATGGTTTCACAACCAGCATTACTACATTCTTTGGTTTTTTTCCAGGAATGGAATTTTATTTTATTTCATTTTTCCTAGCATTACTGCATTCTGTAGGAAATTTTCTTAAGCAGAGAATAGTCAGATACACTTTACTGTTATTGGTAATCTATATCATGACCACCCATCCGTCCTTCCTCCTCTCATCCGTCCATTATATTTCAGCTGGGAGGTAGAAAATACCACTCTTTCCTTTTTATTTTGATTTCTTATTTTTACAAAAGACAGATGTGAAAGGTCCGGGCAGAGTGCTTTCTCCATCAGGCCACTGCAGAGAGCCCGAATTCATGATTTCATTCCTCACATGTCTTCATGAAATACAACAGTTTCTACAATGATTATTTTTCAGTTTGTGGCTTAACTGGCATTTATTGAAGGTGACCTACTATTGCTAGATGTAGAAAAATGGCATTCATGAAGATTAGTTGGAACTAGGTGTTCCTATTGGGATAGTCTAGAGAGTGGCTCAAATCCTAAATTCTGAAGTCTTAGGATTAGCAAAGATCACTTTGGAATCCCCCTACACCTCCAGCCTCTGAATCAGACACACAGAAAAGACTATTTGACATTACTTAGAACAGTTTTCGACTGCCCATTTCTTTTATCTGTCCTTAATATTGAAAATGTTAACTTCGTTTTTAAAATTAGAATTTAATTTACTGTTTTTTGACACCATCCTTTGTAGTCAAGCCACTTAAAACTTTTAATTTTCAAAGTTTTATACATCAGTTTGTATATTAGTTACAGTGGTACACCCTTACCTTCTTTTCTCATAGAGAGTGATGAGGGTATGTGAGGTGGGGTCTGTAGACTTTTGAGAAGGAGCAGATAAGTATCTGAACTTTAAATCTAGTCTTTCCCTTACCCAGTCTTCAGCCTCCTGGTGACCCAAGGAACTTCTAGCCTCTATTAGCAGTGTTTCTTGTGGTAAGAGAATAATGGACTGAATAATTCCTACCGCCTAATATTGGAGGAGTTACGCCCTATGGTAAAGTCAGGGCTGGTTTACATAAGGGGCCATTTACTGTGATCATCACTGTCCCAATTTGTAGCCATGCTTTGGAGAATTTATTGGAAAGCAAGCTTCCTCAAAAACAGAGAGGGCATTCAGAGCAGCCTCTGCTACACGAGGAATCAGTCTAAGGGGTGAAGTTTAAATCAGAACTATAACATTTTATTTCTTCTAAGGACTTTGCAGGTCATATAGTCTTGAACTTTTGTTTTACAAAGCACTAAACTAAGGCTTAGAGTTGATGAGCTGTCTACTGTGATAGAACTAGTAAGTGAGTGATCTGTAAACGTAGAAGAGGTTCATCATATCAGAATTTGAGAAGAATGTGTAAAAGCACAGTAGTTAGTGAAGGACACCGTAAAAAAGAAAAAAGAAAAAGAAGAAGAAGGAGGAGAAGGAAGAAGAGGAAGAAGAAAGAAGATGAAGAAGAAGAAGGAGGAAGAAGGAAGAAGGAGGAGGAGAAGGAGAAGAGAAAAGAAAAGAGGAGAAGGGGAAGGGGATGGAGAAGGGGAACATCTTCTATTCCAAGGTACTATCAGAAGGGACATGTCTTTCAGTTGATTTTCCTGAAGTGATGGGTTTCCACTGACCCAGTCACCCTCTATTACCTGATTTTATTTGCCTCCAACAATACACATTTCTAACACTTTTGACAGAAGTTAGAGGTGCAGGAGAAATTGTACTGTGATTTACACTTCAAATGATGATCTAGTATTCTGATTCTGGCCCATTGGCTTTTGGTTGCCATCAAGACCTCACCCAAAGGTAGGGCTGTGAGAAGAACGAGGGAAAGGGCTGTGGCTGCCTATTGTAGAGAACGAGTGAGCTCGGTAGGACCCTTGCCTTAGATCATTTCATTGAATATGCTCATTGCAGTTGTTCTTTGGAATGCCTATAATGTGAGGAATATGTGAAGCAAGGGCGAGTAAGTTTGCCTGCAGACAATTTGATGCAAACAGGCCAACCAGCCCTCACTTTCTCTTTTCAGATTTTCCCTTGGATTTCTGCAGCCTTCTCTGTTTCTTCATTCACACTGTGATAATATATTTATGTTTACTTATTAAATTTTCCTCTGTTTTCTATAAAAAATAAAGTGGAGAGCAATATTTAAATGCAGTCACAATAAAATTGAGTGGCCTGAGAAGTCCAGTGGGTAAATGAAAACACTGTCAACTACTGTGAACTTTACAGCAAAAATCTAGTTTTTATTTATTGATTCTTTTTTCTGGCATTAATAACTCATTTAACTTTTCTTTATAAATTTGGTATATCAATACAGTATGAAATATAGGTAATGATTAATTTATAGATTAAATGAAATTAAACCCAATACAATTTAAAGTTGTCAAAGCCTTTTTGTAATGAGTTCATGATCCGTTGTTTTATTCTTTTCTTATAATACGATAACATTGATCTCTGACCTTTCCACTCTTAGGATTGTCATATAGATTAAAATTTAAAAATAGATTTGAAAGCCTATAAAAATTGTGTATTGCTGATTATAATAAACCCTTTGCAATTAGTGTAAATATTTTTCAGATTGTTTTTGAGAATTGAGATCTAAGAAAATACTTGTAATTTGTGTTTACTTTATAGCATAGCTGTTTATATAAGCTAGTGTGTAGATTTGAATGGGTCCCAAAATATGCGATTAAATCAAATAAAAGTCCATTTCTGGCATAGTCTGAAGGCAGGGAGTCCCAGGAATGATGAGGTAGTTTTGTTATATCAGGATATCCAAGGGGCCAGGGTCCTTTTGTCTTTTTTTATAATTTCTTTATTTATTTCCTTACCATTTTATCTTTTTTTTTTTTGGTGGGTGGGGATAATTAGGTTTATTTATTCATTCACTTATTTTTAATGCAGGCATGGGGTTTGAGCCTAGGACCCTGTGCATGCTAAGCACGTGCTCTACCACTGAGCTATATACCCCGCCCAGGGTTCTTTTGTTGTTCTGTTATCCTTAGGATTTTATCCTCATCCCTGTGGTCCAACATGACTTGCCATCAAATCCATGTTCTAAGCAGCAGGAGGCAGAAAGGGCACACACGGTTCCTTTGTAGACATGGTCTAAACATTGAGTGTAGACATGGTCTAAACGTTGATCTGTTTTTCTCATGCCCTGTTGGCCAGGGACACAGTTGCACTTAGCTGAATGGGAAGCTGGAGAACGTAGTCTATTGCAGAATGCATGTTCCCAGCTAAAATGTGGGAGTCTTAGCTGTAGGAAAAGCTAGTTATCTGGGAACAACTACCAGCCTCTGCTGTATCTACTTTAAAATTGAATCTCATGCTTGGGCTTGGTTTAGGTTAAATATGTATTATAATTTATGATATTTGAAAGCAAATTACCTCAATACTTGACTTTATACAAACATTACATGTATTTTCAAGTCTCTTTGACTTTCCTCAGCCCGTTATGATCTTCACCATCTCTTGTCCTCCACCTTCCTCCTCCAAAGCCCAGTTCAGATGTTGTGTATCACCTCCTCGGTGAAGAGTTCTTTAACCTTCGTTCTTTAATTCATTGTTTTATCCTTGCTATTCCATTATAACGCAGTATATGTGCTCCTTTGTTGTGGTGTCTAATAAACTCTCCCAAATTTTCTCTTGTTATAATAGGACTGCAGTTTCCTAAATGGTAGAGTTCGTGTCTCATTGATCTCTCTCTTCATAATATAATAGCTCATGATAGTTTTGAATGGGAAGTTTGAAATTACAGCTCAATTTCTGTTTCCAACATAGTGTGCCATTCTGGATAACTCACTCAGTCTTTGTGTTCTGTGTGTGTGTGTTTTTCCTTTCCAGTAAAATGGGGGAAATTATAACTCTTTATCTGCATCATAAGGCTAAAATGAAGATAAAATAATTTGAAAAATGTACTGTCAATTGCATATTTAATTCATGAGATTTCACACTTTGCTGCATTATTAGGAATTTGGGGAAACTGATCAAGATTGAATGGCTTATCAAGTCAAATTTGTATTCTGAGATTTTTTCACAGTGATATTCTGGCAGTGATATTTTGGCTGGTGCCAAAAGGTTCACGTTTCAATAAGAAGTATATAATATTTATTTAATACTTAATTTTTAATTGAAAATTTCATAAGAAGTTAAGAAGGCGATTCTAATTAGTTTGTATTCTTAACTCAGATTCAGTGATTAGATTTAAAGCCATTGTTACTTAATGAAGCAGAGCCCTAATTATTTTTAATATGACATCTGCCAGTGACAATGCTGGGAATCTAGGATCAGAGATGTTCCTGATTTACAGTATTCCAATGGATAAATTATTTTTCATTAAATGGGATGCTCCTGGGTGACCTTATTTGTGACGTAGAAGGTGTGTTTCTCTAGCTAGCTCTCATACTTGGGTCACGTTAGCCTTTGGAATGTATACTGTAGATGTAGTATTTCC
This sequence comes from Camelus dromedarius, assembly GCF_036321535.1. NCBI lineage: Eukaryota > Metazoa > Chordata > Mammalia > Artiodactyla > Camelidae > Camelus > Camelus dromedarius. The sequence continues at coordinate 8,146,440 of NC_087467.1, read as the reverse complement.
TCTGCTTTTCCACCCTCCAAACTTATGTGTGTTGATATGTCATACCCTTAGAATACTTCCTACCAATTATCTAAATGGTATGTTTTTGGGGAAAAAGATGGTTAAGACGCTTCAAATACACAAAATAAAATTTTAGAGAATAGACTCTAGTAAACAGAAACACTTTGCTATCTCTGAGGAGATCTGAATTTAAATATGTAGGAAATGATTAATTTCTGGGAAAATCTCTGCCATTATTTTTGTGCTTCTGTCCTTAAAGCTCTCACAGTTTTGGCTTGTTTAGTATTTACTGAATGTTCATATTCTACTGGGAGTTTTCCATTACACTGAAGTAGTTTTGCTGTCCATAAACTGAGTACTATAGGATAGAATATATTTTACTTTTGAGTAGTGATCTGATTTCTAAGATTCTTGTAAATTATACATATACTAACACCTTAGCTTCTGTCGGTCATCATCATCATTGCCACCTGAACAGCTATTCATCATTTAAGATGCGGTTATCTCCCCTGGAAACTTCCCCCTTGATTCCCAGGCAGAAATACGATTCTTTCTTTTGTATTACAAGGGATTTTAAAAATATATATATCTTTATCACAGTTCTTTTAGTTTATATGTCTTTCTCCCAGCTAAATTATGAATTCCAAAATAGCTAGTGACATACTCATGTTTATATATCCTGGATAGTTCCTAGACCATGGTAGACATTTCAGCAAATGTTTATTTGATTGAACGTACATTACTTATGGACATCTTCAGCTGACATCCGTAAAAGGAGTAGTTTGAGAAGACTCTTACACTTACCGTACTTGGTCAGACCCACAGATTATGCAGCAGAGAGTCAATGTCAAAGGTGAGGACTTAAAACTGTAGGAGAAAAAGCTTTGTACATTGCTAAGCACCAGGTGGACTGTAAGTTTGAGCTAAGCAACCAAGTGATCTGTTCCTTTCAGGCTAATATTTTCTGAGTCCTTTGCCTAGGTGATCCATTTATTCTTTCCATTTTCCTTATGAGATTCATGTCATGTTTCATGAGATACAGTGAAGTTAGTGGAGAGTTTCCAGGAAAACATAATGAGTATTATGTTTGATATAAATCTCTGGTCCAAACCTGTCTCAAAGACTTCTATATGTTTGATATCAATGGAATAATTAACTTGAGAACCAACGTACACACTGAGTAGGTAGAGGAAATAGTGCACCAGATGGACATTACCAAGCTTTTTCATCTTAGTAACTGACAAGGATGGGATGGATCTGGCCAGTAGAGCAAGTGAAATGGAGATTAGAAACAGAATTCTATTAATTTTGAATAGAATATATATATGACGAGCAGTCTTATAGATAGCCATTTGCTTGATGCAAATAAAATTTTAGGGTAAGTACATAGAAATAATCCTGCAGTGATTTAACTCATTTAATTCTATTTTAGACACACTCTGGAAATAAACTTAGTAAAATTTTGTACTGGGATTGAAAGTTTTAGTTTTCAGGATTACATTAGTTTAGGAGAAAGGGGCAAGCAAAAAGGAAATATATAAATCTTGTAATAGAAGTCTCAGGAAGATAGAAATAGTGAATTCTCGGGTTAAACTTTGAAAAGTATGTTATGTCTATCACTTTGTTTCTAAAAAGCTTATTCTTTAAGATGTGAGAAGGAAAAATTGGTATCTTTAAAGGTGGTTCATTCTTGCTCTTTAACATATAATAGCACTTGGGGCTCATTGATTTTTTTTTTTTATTATTATTCCTACCATTTGCAATAGTTATTCATCTGAAGTTTCCTGGCCCTGTCTACACAGTAGCAAGTGCAGTCAGTTGGGAGCTCCTTCACCAGTGGAGAGTCTGGTAATGCAGTCAAGGCAGTGGTAGGTAGGATTACAAAAGCGGTAGGACCACACAGGGGGATTCAGGAGGACACAGCACATTTGGTCATACCAAAGGAAGCTTCAGGGGTTAATCTGGCGTTGCTTTCCCATCTCCCGAAAAAGCCAAGTTTTGTTTTGTTTCATTTTTCTGTTTTGTTTTTTTTAAAATATCAGAATAGTTTGATCCTGTATACCAAGTTTAGAAGCTTAGCCTTGGAAACCAATATTGTGTTTTCTCTCTTCCCTTCAGGACAAAGTCTGTTCCATTTGGGACCGCCTCACCTACCTTACCAGGCAGCACCAGGTCTTCATATGCTTTCAGTTTACCTTCTACTATGGAAAGGATCTTTCCTTGAATGTTCATATTTTCACCTTGAGAAGGCAATATACGTGTCTAGGATGGTTTAAGCAGCTGTAAATAAATGTGACGTAGTCGAAGAGTGGTTTGTGGGAGTTTTACTATATATATATATACACATATATAATATTTTCCAGTCTGGTTTCAGACCCCGGCATGGCTTGGAGACAGCGTTGGTGTGTATGAAGGATCTTCCTCGAATGAAGGATTTGGGACACCTTTCCATGATGATTGTATTAGAGCCTCAGCTGCTTTCGTGTTGGTCATGAGGTGATGCTGAACCGAATGCTTGAACTAGCAGGAGTGGCTGGGATTGCATTGGAGTGGTTCCGTTCATTCCTTCCGGGTAGGTACCAGCTAGTGACGTTGGGTGAACATGGACATTGAGGGTCTTTCCGTAGGGAACCCCGCCAGTGTCACTCATGCCCCTGTTCATGTTGAGTGGGTTTGAGAAGGCAAATTGGACACCTGGAGGCCAGGCGGTGATCTGAATGACTCTGTAGAAGATTATGAGGGTGATTCCCAGATCGGTGTTGCTCACATACGTTATTTCTGTTTTGTCAGTGTGACAGTGCAGATTAGAGTCGACACTGAGAAAGTGTGACTTGTTGGAAAGTGAAAATTCGGGAGGCCCTGGTGTCCTTTCTGATTTCTCTGTCTGAATTACAGTTTGTGTAAACTCTGGCCATATTTTGACTCCAAATTCATCTACACACAAAAATCAACATTAGATAGAAATGGTTTATTCTCCTTGCTTGTATATATCCAGAGCCTTCTTCCCTGTGAACACTGACTGCATCTCCATGATCTTTCTTGCTGCAGCTGTAGTCAGCTTGTTCACCCTTCTGCTTGGGGCTCTTTCAAACAGTCTGACTATATTAACAAATATTCTTGAGAGTGACGGCTGATTTTTCCCAGTGAATGTTTTGCTTTATCTTCACTGAGAACACTTCATTATTCTAACCCTGTTTTACTAAGAATCAAATTGGGTTGTACTTTTTAAGGAGTTTTATAGCATAAATACTGCCTCTCCTTCTCCTTAAACTGCTTAGGCATTTCAAGTTTTTATAGAGACTATGCCAGAGTTTCTTCAATTTTGAACATGTTCTTTAGAAATTTGGTGCCTCTTCTTGGCTGTTATTTATTTACATAATATTATTTCAGTTATTTTCCTTTATGATAATGAAAAGCTTGCTGGTGTTGAACATGGAGAAAGTTTATTAGGTCTAAGGGTAGAATACAGGTAAAGAACTGAAAAGGACAAACACAGATGTATGTGTCTGTAAATACCATTAGAAATGTCTGTTGACTGTCATTTTGGCAAAAGGGCAGGAAACTAACATTTATGCAGTAACTGATCAGTGTCAGGCACTGAGCCAAGCAGTTTCTATTTTTTAGCTCATTTAATCCACACAGAAACATTGAGAAGTGGGTGTTATTTCTTCATTCTACAGATGAGGAAATTGACGCTGAGAGAAGTTAGGTATCTTGCCTAACTTCACACAATTATAAGTGGGAGCTCTGGTATTTGAGCCTGTGTCTGGCTGATTCCAAAGCTCAGTCTTTCCATCACAGTCAGATGTTAGGCCACAGGCAAATGTGAGACTTGAAGTGGGGGTCCCAAAGGAAAAAAAAAAAAAAGAAAAAGAATGCCTTTTAGAAGGCTTGAACAAACCAAGGAGGAAATGAGAGACATAGGAATGTACTAGCATAACATTTATTTAGAAAATTTCCAGAGTTGTCTTTAAAACTCTGTTTAACAAGCCAGGTGACAAAAGGAACAACTTTAGGATCATCAAATATTTACCATTTGTGGGATGAAGAGGTTTCGAGTTTCAGATTTTACCTCTTTGGACATTTGTTCATTCTCTGTTTGGCAATTAAAGTGATGCTATCCCACATCAGACCCTGGGAATCTGTAAGGATCAGTGGGTGGAAGCCAATCAGTAGTTATCTGAGGAGAGATAGCAGTTGAAGAGCTGTACCAGGTGTTTACTGTTTATAAAAGCTTTTTTAAAAAAGTGTGTCTACAGACTTTTCTGTGTGGAACCTCAGCTTCCCATCATAGCCCTTCACGTGCTACATGGTGCTTGTGACTGAAGACGTGGTGAATTTTTGTGTTCTCCTTAAACAGTCATTTATTTGGATTTCAGTAAATACTTGTTGTCATCTTTGGAAGAAGTTTGGCTCAGTATTATCAGTTTTGCTTTTTACATTGATAGACAGATGTCTCCCACTATCACAAGAGATACATTCTAGGCATAGCTGGAGAGAATGTTGTTTCTGTGCTTATAAACTGACACTTGGCAATAGAAAGGTACTATATTATATATTAAAGTTGTTGTTACCCTAACGTGATATGCTCTTATCAATTATGTTAATGGTATTTTTGAAAATACCCCACCTCCCCAAAGAGGTAAAGCTCTTTAACTGTCATGATTTTCAACATCAAAGCTATGTTTTATTTACTCATAGCTCATGAAGTAATGGTCATAATTGAATTCGGCACCTTAAGATTTCCTGACTTAGCCGAAGTGGAATATTGATCTCCTGAAATTAGGTGGCAAGTGCATCGAGGAACCATTTCCTGAAAGTTTTAAGTGGCTATGTAAAGCCTCAAGAATATTAATGCAGATTAAATGAGTGGATTGGAGTTGTGCTTACTTAAATAAGATGTTTGCCAAATGGCCAGAAGCCATGGTAGCCGAAGTTTTGTTTTTTGAAAGCTTGGAAAATGAAGGCAGAAGAACATTTCTCTTAGTGTTGCATCAACATAAATAGGTCTCTGTAATTTTAGTAACTGTTTAATCAGTTACTATTTAGTTAGTCGATTAAATAGGGCTCCAGGTTTAAAATATTTTTCTTGAATTACTGCGTTGGCTCACAAATTCTCTTCCATTCTGTCCCGATTGTATTTACATATTGTTCTCTCTTTTTGTTGCTGGATTTGTTTTCTGGAGGGTCTCTGTCTGCTCGGTTAGAACATTGATAGTGCTGTAAAATAAAGTACAGCAAATCTTGTTTTGTCTAAAGATACATTTCTCCCTATGGGTCATCAAAATGCGCATTTTTTCCTAAGGAAGATGTTTATTTCTGTAAAACAGAGGTAATACATACAATGTATTAGCAGCATTACTTTTGGAATTTATTAGTATGTATATGTGTATAATTTCATAGTTTTCAAAAAAACATTAGCCTGAAACAGTGTTATTTATTCTCTTTTTACATTTACATTGATCTTAGCCATTCTTACCTTTATTTTCCTTTTTTTCTCTGTATGGAAGAGTACTAATTTGGATTGTAGCAAACATAAGCATTTCTGCAATCCCTACTCCCCACTATGTCTCTCATGAATGATATTTCCCAGAGGGTGAAATTAAAACAAGAACTAGGTGTATTAAATTTCTTTCAGGCTTGCTGCCAGATTCTTAGATGTATTTTTAGGTGTCGAATCCTAAGTTTGGGGAAGGGAAGGATGCTTAAATTTGCTGGTCTTTGTATTTCTTCTTCCTTTCTCCCAAGCATACTGTTTCCATAAGAGATCTTACCTAGAACTGAGGCCTTTTGTAAAGTTTGTTTTTACTTTATAATTCTATCTGAATTCTGTCAATGTATTTCATGCCATCCCAAGTAATTACAGTGTTTGAATTTCACAAAACTTCTATTTTATTGCACAAAGCTATGTTTATTGACTATCTTTTTATGGTAATACTTTTAATCAAAGCGGACAACTGCCATTGAACAAATTGCCTTGAGAATGCAAGCAGTCAAAGAAAGAGGAGGGGGAGGGAAGAAGGGGGAAGAAAGCTAAATTAAATTGACATTTGTCCTGTGGTATGAATGCCTAACAGTAGTGGTTGGTGTAGTTATTTTTAGACATTCCCTTTATCAAACATTTAAAGGTAAAAATTTTCCCATAGCCAGCAAAACTCTGAGTTGAATTCTTGTGACATTCTGCTGATCAAGGAATTTCCGATAAGTAGTACCAGAGTCTTCTGCAGAGGCAGGGTAGGAGGATGAATCAGAAATGAAGGAATGGACAAGAGAATGCTGATAAATATAATAAATGTTTACGGAACGTGTGATGTATTAACTGTGTTTTATATTAAGGAAGGTAACAAACATGATCAAAAATTTATATACGAAAAGTCAGCATTGGAAGAAAAATTAGAAAAATTCAAATCTAACATTTGAATTCACCTTTGAGAGGGAAACGACTTTTCACAGTTAGAAGCCGTAAAATAAACTACAAAGGAAAAGATCATCCTTATTGAGGATATAAAATTTTATGTATTCACATATCAAAAACGAAACGTTAAGTGACATTTTTTACTCAATATTTTAGATAATACAACATAGAGGTGGTATATAAAGAGTTTATTAAAACAGAAAAAAATGTTGACCTTGGAACATTGTGGTCAAAGGTCATGAACAGAGGAGCTTCAACAAATAAAACTAGGGCATAAACACATACGTGGATAAGAGTTGATCTTACTGATAGTCAAGAAATGCAAGCTAAAATAACTACTGGAGACTGTCCTTAGTTTACCTAATAATCAGTAAAAGCACCTTGACTTCAGATGATGCTTTGTGCTTTTCTACTACTGGTGAGAGCGTAAGCCAAAACAATTCATTTGCCTTATTTGCAGAAGGCCATTACGTAACTTATATCTCCTGAATCAATAATGCCACTTCTGCAAGCCTATCTTAAAATATCCTTGAATGCAAGGAAATAAGTATCATGTACACTAAAATAGTCATATCAATGCTGTATCAGTTATAAATAAAGGACATAATTTAAATGCTCGTCAGCAATATCAGTGGTTCTCAAACCTGACTGCACAGTAAATCATTTGGAAAAATAAGAAAATGCTGATGCTTGGGCTCCATGCAGGGTTGTTTATTTAATAAGTTTGGAGTTGCCTTAAACTTTGCATTTAAAAAAATTCCCCTAAAAATTCTAATACACAGCCAGATGGAAAACCACTGACTTTTGAAACAAGTTGGTAGAATATTTTTAACCATTCAGTATATTTATTATGATTGTGCAGTAGTATAGAAAGGGTATAATACAAAATGAAACATTGTGATTCAGCATTTAGGTAAATTATAACTTTAAAATAGAAAAACGCCAGAAAAACCGGCTAGAAGAAAGTTTATAAAATGCTCAGAGTTGTTTTAAAGAGTTGAGAGTTTTGAGCGATTTTTTAAATCTTTTCTTCAATTGACAGATATTTAGTATGTTCTTATATTACCTTTAAAAGAAAAACTGTGTTTACAAGAAGGGTTCCTGCTGACAAGATCCTCTAGGTAATTTCCTACTGATGGATTGTTTCTGCCTGTGAATACAGAGATTTATTCTGACTTCTAAAATAATCATATCCTGAAGTTAGAGTTACACCTCATATTATTATAATGAAATCCTCCATAGGATTCTTTTTACCTTTTCTCATCTCAGAAATATTTTCTCATGTAGTTTTCTGACTTTGGAATGTAATAAGCTCAAGTCAGTCATTTTTCCCTTCTTTTATTACTCTACATCTGTGCCTTTCAATTTTCACCTTTCTGAATACCATCTACATGCTGATGGTTCCCCAGTGTTTGTCTCTAACCCCAGCATTAACTCTGATGCATATATGTATCTGAATTTTGGATGCATACCTTTAAATCAATAAGCCCAGAACTAAGTCCGCCATATTTTTTCCAAACCATCTATTCTGTGTTACAATTTTAATTATACCACCATTTACCCCCAACCTGTGAAACAATCCTAAAATCCTTATTCTTCCTGATCATACACATCTAGTCAGTTTCTGTGTCCTACTGGTTCCTTCTCATGTATTTCTTGACTCTTTCTCCATCTCTCTCCCTTACCATCATTGCCGTTGTGAGGTTCTTCTTGTCTTCCCTGCAGTCCAGTACTGCAGGCTCCTAATTGATCTGTCTTCTTCTAGGCCTGTCTCGTTCTGAATCTGTCCTCATGCTAACAGAAGAACAAGGGCATTTTCCTCCTTAAAATCTCCTGGGGCTCTCCATCATCTCCCACTTGAGTCTGAGCTCCTCTCCATCGGGTTTAAACTGAAGTATAAATGTTATGCACATGGCTTAGTGTATATCCTCCTTCAGAGTCTGTTCCCAGCCCTATTCTCCCTCCCACTCACTGCTCTGGAAATACCGAATGATCACGTTTCTGCACACCTCATTCCATTCTGTCTCCGTGTGCCTTCTTCTTGCTACTCTTTCTATCTGAAATGACTTCCTCACCTCCGTTTGATTAGATTAGCAAAAATGTAGCTGTTCACCATGGACTAGAGTGGAAAAAATAGTTACTCTCAGGGAAGGTAATTTGGAAGTAACTATTAAAAATTTTAAAGTGCCCTTTTGATATAAAAATTCTTCTTTTTGGAATCTATCCTAGAGAAATAGTTATACATACTCTCTTGGTCTGTTTGAGCTTCCTTAACAGAACACCATGGACTGTGTGGCTTATCCACAACAGAAATTGGTTTCTCCCAGTTCTGGAGGCTGCAGAGTCTGAGGTCAAGGCACCAGTGAGTTTGGAGTCTGATGAAGGCCTGCTTTCTGGTTCATGGATGCTTGACTTCACACTGAATCCCTATGTGGGAAAGGGAATACAGAGCTGTCTAGGGTCTCTTTTACAAGAACACTAATCCCATGCATGACGGCTCCATCCTCATGACCTAATCACCTCCCAAAGGCGCCCACCTTCAGATGCCACCACACTGGGGATTAGGTTTCAACATAGGAATTTTGGTAAGAATACAAACATTCAATCCACAGCACATATACAAGGAGAAATATATACCAGAGTCTTCACTTCAGCACTGTTTTAATGGGTAAAAATAGATTCAAACTACTTATTAAATTATAAGGAAATACATTAAAAATTAGGATACAGTGTATCTACTTTATGAGATAGTAAGAGTAGTATATGAATATTAAGAGCATTTAATATTATATAGAATATTAAGAGCAAAATACATTCCATGGGAAAATGTCTCAGTCATGTTATTAAGTAAAAAAGCATATACCTCCAGTATATACTAACTGCTCTCATTCATGTTGGAGATAAATTTAAAATACCAAACCATAGTGTTGAATATATGCATATATAAGAAAGAAAACAGGAAAAGCTCTGAAAAAGATGGTAGATCTCTAATAGTCATTATTTCTGAAGCAGTGGGTGTCTTTGGGGGAAGTTGAGAGGAATTTATTACTTTTAACTCTGTATAGTGATGTACCTTTATGCTTTCCTATAATTTCCATGTATTTATTTATTTGCTTGCATAAAAATATTTAAACATTAGTATAAGTTGAAACAAGGGAGAAGGATCTGATAGAAAGAAGGCAAAGTGTGGTTAAGAGAACAAAATCATCAACTCTTTTTTCTTTTTTGTTTTGAAAATTTATGAAAATACAGCAAAATATCATAGACCAACAACTACCAGCTGGAATTAACAGTTGTAGACATGTTGTCAGAGTTGCTTTGGATTTCTTTTTTAAATAAAGTCTGGCAGAAAAAGCTGGAGTTCCTTTGATTTCCTTCTCTTCTCAGAGACAGTGTCATAGATTTGCTGTACACTATTGTGGTACAGAATGTTAGAGTTTTACTCTGAATATATAAAGTATATCTCTGTCTAGTTATATTGGTGAACATTTATTGACGAAACAATGACTCTTTGTGAATGTGTGTTGAGTTTTTCTAGGGTCTGTACCAAAAAGCAGAATTACTGATGTGTAAAGCATGAACACCTGTTTTTTCTTTTTTCACTAGATATTGCCAGATGTTTTTCCAAATTGGTTGTGTCAATTTATATTCTCACTAGAGTATTACACAGTTCCTACTTCTGGACATCCTCAACCAATTTTTGGTATTGCCAAACGTCAAATTTTGTTCTACTCTGTAAATTATGAAATGCTAGCTGTCACTACTCTCTGAACATTTTCTGAGTGTCCAAGTCTGACAGGACCCTGTGAGGGGAACACAAAGAATCCTAATGCAGCCAGAGTCCTAGAGAGCTGATGGCCATGGAGCAAGGAGTTGTCAGAAAGCACAGAGCTAAATGCTACAGTCACAGGACAGGCTGTAATGCCTGCAGAAGTTCAGAAACCATCATCATGGGCAGGAGAGTTCATTAGAAGTGCTTAGGAGATGAAGGCGAGGCATGCTTGACAAATGAAAAGGAAGAGGAGAACAGAGGGCGTTGAAGATGAATGGAGTGTGAAGGCAGGCAGCGTGGCTAGAAAGAACAGTATGCCAATGGTCAGACCATTATGAATGGCCCTTAAAACCTTAACCAGAAAGAGATACTAGAGCTTCAAAGCAGACCTATTTTAAATGCACCATTTTACAGATGAGAAAATTGAGGGTTAGAAAAATGAGGTCAGCTTGTATAAATCACTTATATTAGACAAGTGTCAAAAATCAAATAGGCAGGAGATATATTGGCTTATTTAATATATTGGCATGACCAAGTGATGTCATCGTGCCCCCCCTCCCCTTTCTTCCTCAATTTCACTCTGCTTGCCTCTGGTTAGCTTTGTTCTCGGTGGGCTCTGTCCCTGGGGAGGCAGACGTAGTCACTGACTAATATTTTTTGTACCTTTACAGCTTATGTTTCTACTGAAAATAATGTATACTCATTTCCTTTATTTCTCTACCAGTTCCCCCAAAAGATACTCAAACTCCCACCATTTGGCCAGATAGTTTAACCTGGCTAGCCTTTCCAGAGGGGAAATCAGGAAACCATTTCATTGATGACTAATCACATTAGTGAGGAAGGGAGAGTCTTTAAGAGAAAAGAAGACAGGATATGCAAAGAGGAGATGGCCACGTAGCCTGTGTGGTGTGTAGGGTGTTTGACACACATGATTATAGTCAGCAATTTAAGCAGAATATAGGTGATCACTTATTGTGAGTGCTTTATGTCCACACGTCCATGATCATAACAGCTTTTACAGCAGTGATTAATTCATTTCAACAAACACCTTTTGAGTACATTGAGATTGCTTGTCAAATAATACAAGGATAAATAAATAGGTGTCTCTCCGCTGTGGAGTTTCTAAACTTGTTGGAAGTAGTAAGGGCAGGAAAGTTAGAAGTGTAAACATTTTTGATGGAAGGAAACCATGAGGGATACGCAGAGTGTTGAGATTGAAATACAGTAAGGGAGATACCCTGAGATCACAAAAGGTGTCACCACACAGGTGGTAGTGACAGATTTTATTCTGAGTGGTAAATGGAGCAAGGAGTGGGTTGCAGTTCCAAGCAGAGGGTTTCATACAAGCCAAAACAGAGGTGGGAAACCGCGGAGGCTCGTGGTTTACTGAGTTGGGTCAGATTAAAGGAGAGTGGACTGGCAGTGGGAGAGTGATCTCGGAGTTGGGGAAGAGGAAGATGAGGGAGGTGCCAAGTGTACTGTAGAGGATCTTGATGTCAGCCCGGGAGTTTGTGCTTCCTTCTGTAGGCAGTGAAAACCACTGATGAAGAAAAAAAAAAGAGTCAATCAGTCTACTGTACGGCATGGCCTGAAGTCTGAGCAGTGTTTTATTTGTTTTGTGTTTGTTTTTGTTTTTTAAATAGGAAAATTGCTCTGGCCCCCAGTAGGTAGGCTGAATTGGAGCAGAGAGATATTGAAGGCAAGGGTAGGGGTAGGGGTCATACTGCCCACTTGTGATGGAAAGATTATTAGAATTAGAATGGGAGGGAGTGAACGTATAAACTGAAAGATGAACTTGATTGAGGCAGAATAATTCAAATAATCTGAGAAATGCTTCATTCCTGGCTGATCAAGCGAAGAGTTGTACCCATCACTGAGGGAGAAAGAGAATCAGGAGGAAGATCTCTACTGGGAGAGATGAGTCAGACGACTTCTGTGGTGGGTAATGTAATGTTGCGCATATGTAGTGTTTTCATTTATGTGTGGATACTATTTGTAAAGTTTTCAGTGCTATTTAAAGTGCCTGGATGTTTTTCAATTTTATAAATCTACACAAGGAAATACAATTATCGCACTGCACTATTTTTTCAAAGAGAAACAGGTATTTTATATACCTTTAAAATGATTTTTAAGCATTTTGCTAAAAAAATTAAATATTCCTGGAAACACAACTGCTAGGTACTTTTTCCTAATGATCCTAATCATAAATACAGTTTAGCATTTCCCCAGGAATATTTCTTGGCATACTATGAGATGTTGCCACATATTATTGTGGGGAAGATTTTTAAATTATATATACTTAGGAAACACTGAGTTAAGCCGGTTTCTGGAGTTATGTAGGATTTTTCAAAGACCAATATAATATTGTTGACATATTTGGTGAGTTTGCAAGAGGAGAATGCAGCTTTTTGGAAACGCATTTGACAGTTTTTTGAGCATCACGTGGAACTCATATCCCATAGAACACAGTCAGAAGTGCCGTGGTGTTAGCTGTTGCTAACAAAAATGGGAGACTATGAGTAGCTGCAAGTAGATTATCAAAATTTACATTTTTATATGAAACTATTTTATCACACCAAATATATTTAGAATGTCTGTTCTTGTCTTTAATGCATGGAATCCATTATTTTATTGTATTTTGGAAGATAACGTTTCTTGGCATAAATATTCTCTTTGAGATTACAGTTGTAGGGAAATAGGATAAAGTCCTGAAGCGCCATCAGTGGCCCTGAATTGGCCGCCTCTGCATTGGAGTCGGTGATAGAAGAAATCACATGGTTCCGTCTCAGTCATCTCCTTGGAGTAAACTAGGGATAACATCTAAATTCCAAATGATTTTCTCCTTGTTGTGGCACGTGCCTCAAGGCTCCTTTCTTCCGAATCCCTTGTCATTTCACATGTATTCAGAGAATTCAGTTCAGCTCAGCCTGCACATCTGTAATGTGCAAAGCACTGTCAGAGTGCACATTTACTTCAAGATTAGCTTGCCATATATAATGTGCTCAATAAATATTTATTCAGCTAATGGATTGTGTTATTCTTTAATGATCCAGTTCTACAAAGAGGCATCTCGGTTATGGATCTGAATTCTCTACCATATTCTCTCAAAGTTCTTTCTTCCTTAGTTTTCATAGGGTAGCATTATGTGAGGAAGATAATGAACAGTATCGTCTAATGCAGCTTAGTTCTTTCTTTATATTAGTTGAAATCTACCCTGGGGGAGTCATCACTATAGGCAGCATTGAGTGAAGACGGAGTCAACATCTTACCATTTTCCAGTGCCTGGCTTTTCTTTGTGTGTTTCCATCAAATGCTACATATTCTTTTTTTAGTATCCAAGGTTAGTTAAGTGGAAGAAACAACTCTATGGACATAGAATACGAGATAGTGGAAAGAGCATGGACTTTGGAATCAGAATTTGAATTTCAGCTGTATCACTTACTTGTTACTTGATTACAGTCAGATTCTAACCTCTCAGTCTCAGTGACATCTGTAAAACTGGGAATCACGCTTATATTTTATGGTGACTGTACGGAATATAGATAATAGTTGTGAAAGTTCTGTCACATTAGAGATGCTCAATAAATGGTAACTGTAATAATAGATATTTATTATTATCATTCTTTTCTCTCTACCTTTACTAAATACATTATTTTCAATATTAATCACATGTGAAAGGCTACAGGATGGGCGTATATGCACTCCCATATCTTCACTTATTTTTGCTAATGAAATAAAAATGAAATTAGGCAAAATATTACCTAAGCCAGTTATTTAAACAAGCTACAGAATATTTAATTTCTTTCCATTTCCTGTCTTTTGCACCTCTAGTTGCTGGTTACTTTGAGCTGTAGTAGTATTTATAATAATAATAATTAATAATAGTAACTCAAATTTTTGAACACATACAATATGCCAGATGCAATTCTAGGTATCTTCCATGTTTTAACTCATTAAATCTTCAGGATAGCCCCCAATGAAATAGTGACTTCTGTTACCCACACTTTGTAATTGAGGAATCTGAGACCCTGAGAGTTGAAGTTCAAAGTCATAGAGATAGTAAGTGATCCAGCCTCAGTTGAACTCAGGCTGACTGGCTCCAGAAGCCTCAGTCTTATTCATTGTACTCCCTTGCCTTTCCCAGTGTATCAGTGGTAATATGGCATGCCACCATGTGCACGGTTGTAGAGAAATAATTGCCAATACCTGGCTACACATGTGATGTCTTCTTCTCTTGATGTCTGCAACTAAGTATAACCACCTCACCTCATATTAGAGGTCTTTAAAAAATGTAATTTAGATTATATACTTTAGCTTACACTTTTATGGAGCTATTGATTAATTTCTTTATAGATCATGTTCAAAAATAGTACTAAGCAAACTTTTGTCCCTGTATTGATGTTTTGAAATTCCTGTCTCCTAAAACAAAAGGTCTATTTAGTGAATATGGCTGCATGAATCACTGTAGTCTTAATCTCGTAGTAGCTTGGTAGTGTCCATAAAGTGGATAAAATATCTAAGTTCAAATGCCTGTGTATAACCCCCAAAGAATATAGTTTTATATTGTTCAAGCCAATCAGAGATGCGTATTTAGGTTTGGGGCCTGAAAATGTTTCTCTAAATTTAAGAATTAAATTGCACAACATATGTCACTTTGTAATCACATCTTGCCCCAATATCCCCACCTCGTAGAAGAGTCCTTGGGACTATGTTTCTGATTTTACCCTACAAACATGTTGAATATTGAAAATCATGTAGGTTTTCTTTACATAGAAATATGCAGAATGTCTTCCTTTTAAATATCACCCATCTTGAGTTGATTGGTGGTTCCTATTTACTTTTATATCTTTATAAGGACTTTGAAATCAGAGGAGAATTTGGATTTCAGTATCACTTAGTTATTGGACTACAGTAAGATTCTTCACCTCTCAGCCTCAGTTACATCTGCAGAGTCAGGAGTCATACTTAAATTTTGTCTCTGATCTTTGTTGTTTGTCATTGCCCATTAAAAACTTTCACTGGTGTTCTTAGAGGGACTGTGATGTTTGGGACACTGTTCTTGTCTTCAAAATCAAATTTCAGAATTATTCTCAGTCATTTTTTGGCTAACATTTTATGTGCTAAGGTTCTTTAGCTGACATATATGAAGGACTCTGCCTTTTAAGTTTTTATTTTCAGTTATTTTTGGGTGTTCCAGACTAGCAGTGATGTTTCTCAAGAATGAGTTAGTTTGGCCTTGACTTTCTAGGGTAGTTTAATCATCTAGGTTACTAATTTATCAGCTGATACACACCGTGTATATGTATGTTTAAGAGTCATCCACATTCACTGGTAGAAATAGTTAATTGTTGTTCACTAAATAACTAAATAAATAAACCCCTGGATGAATTATTCATTTTTTAACAGTTTAAAAAACTTTTTTGTGAAGTATAACATATATAAAGTCAAATGTACAAATCCTAAATAAGCAATTTAATTTTCACATAGTGAACACTATGATTCTGTATAAAGAACTGAAACATTACCTACACCCCTGAAGCCCACGTAACTTACTCTTAAAAATATGTTGTTTATAATTAAGACATTTTCTTTAGGCTGTCAACACTGAAAATACTTAAAGGAGCTTTTATTAATTTTTTTGAAAGAGTGAACTTAAAATTATTTCAATTAACTTGTATTACTAGCACATAGTGAAATAACTATCTAATAATGCTGCTTAATAATACTTCTTACATTTGTTGAATTTTTAGACTTGTGGTGGTGTACTTTTTTGATGTTCCCATAATTGCAAAATGAGATTTAATAATGTTTTCAGGAAATAGCTTTCTTCTGAAATTTTTGTTAAGAGGTACTTAAGAAAATAAAGTAGTCTAAGATTTGGATTACTTAAATATTGCCTTACAAAGCATTATTATTTTATGTGGAAAAGAACTGAGGACCACAATGATGATATTTCCTTTGCCACTTCTGTAAATATTTTTCCAATTGCATTCCCCAGGTATTCTCTCTGGTTTTCAAAATAACTCAGATAGACAGGCCATCCTTTCTTTTCACTAAATGTACATTATTAGTAAAATTTTACATGTTTCGTCAACAATTTGATGTGATAAAGCAATGGTTTTTCTGTAGTTCACACAGCACTGGGGCTCTGCAAAGCATCTCTGGGGGTTCTTTGATGTCTAGACAGTTTAAATTATGCCTGCTCCCCTGCCTCCAAATTCCACCCCTGTTCTGCTTCAGGGGTTGTGGGAAATGAAAACAAACCAGAAGGGTTCCACAACCCCACAGTCTAGGGAGAAAAACAAACAAGCAGAATAAGCTGTATATCTACCCTGGCAGGTGTATCGGAAAGGGCCCGATTACAGGGAATGGCTGAAAGAAAGGAACTGGGACAAATCATGTCCTGCTTGTTTATTTCTAATTATGTCCCTAATAGGGAAATGTATGTGCATTGTGGACAAAATGAAAACATAATGGAAGCGTTAGGGAAGAAAGTGGGATTCATCTCTTACCCCAGTCCTCCAGTGTCTTCCTCCCGGCCCACCGCCAAACCAGGAGTTTGGTGCGTTTCTTGCCCGTTGTCTTATTTATTGAAACGGTAAGATGTAAAGTTGCATTTTAAGTTGGAAAAACTAACTTCTCTTTTTCTTTCCTTTTTTCTTTGTTCTCCTTTTGTAAATCGGGATATCGCAATTCTTCCAATTCATCTTTTTAGAAAGTAAGTAACTTTTGAAATATCAGAGATTTTTTTTTGTTAAAATATTGATGTTTTGTTATTTCATATATAGTATACACATGCACGTATTCTGTTACAGATTTTTTAACTTATCAATTCTGACTGAGGTAATAAACTCTTGCATTAAGTGTGAACAAAATTTTTTAAAATTAAAAGTAAGAAATATTACATAGAAGGTGTTCCTGCTATCTAAGAATCCAGGCTTTTAAGACATACTTACCTTATCTTATTTTATGCCCACAGTAAGTCATTGTGTTTTTTAATATATACAGATAAATAGATATTTATGTCTTTCTTAAAGCTGGTCTAGGTATACTTACTAGTTCTACTTTGTCTGAATATAAAAATAATAAAAATCCATAAATAAGACTTTTATTTATCCCTGTTCAATGACAGTTAATTAAGGCATTCATTTCTTTAGGAAAAGCCGTTCAAAATTTCAAGACTTTATGGAAATGTTGAGAATAATAGCAATAAGTAAATGGTATGAAAGATTTTTAAAATTCACTTTCCTATGTATATGTAGTGGATGAAACAGTTACCTTTTTAGTAAGCACTTCACTCTTGCAATGCTTAAGTTGTATTGTTTTTAAATAAAATGGACCGTGTAATTTGGTTTTTTTCCTGTAAAGAAATGCAAGTGATTTGCTTAAAACTGAGTGGCTAATCAGCCAGTGGTTTGAGTAGTAGAATTTGCATTTGACTGCAAAATATTTTTTAATTCTTCTGAAATGCAAATGTATAGTTTTGAAGTAAAACAAATTTCATATGTTTGTTTTGGGAAAGATTTGGGAAAATTACAGCAGTCATTGAGACTTGTGGAGATACACTGTCATGTGGTTGTGAGTTACATCTTTTTTAATATTTCCATAGTAATTCTTGAGTTTATTGAGTTAATAAACAGTATAATTTAATAATATATTCATGTTCAACAAAGCTTATTATTTATATGAAACTAGGTGCTTATCACTTAAATTTGCAGCAAGCATAGCATTAAACTGCTATTTAGTAGTCAATTTATCTTCTACAATTATCTTTGGCTTAGTGTACCTTAGAAAAGAAATGTAGATTATAGTGATATTAAATTATATTTGTTCAGTATTCTTTAGCTTTAAATCTGTATTAAACTTTAGTATTCTAAATCTGAATTCTTGGAATTGTGTGTGTCAGGACCTTAGGAATAAAGAACAGGAAGAATGTGTGTGAGGTTTGATGTTAGGTGGACAGTTTTATTAAGTTATATTTTTAAACCGTCTCCATTGTTTTATTTTTATGTATAGGATTCTACTTTACTTGTAGTGTTAACATTTTCTTGCCAAGTCCCTAAAGAAAAATCTGTGTTTCTGACAGTTTCACCAAATTAAAACTCCACAAATCTGGTAGAGTAATTCTCAGCTTCAAATTGTCTGTGCTTTTTTTCTGAAAAGAATAATGATAAAAATATATACTTTGCAGTGTTGAGTATAACATTGTAGCATTATTTATCTGGAATTTATTCATGGACAGACATTTCTGGGAGATGAATATATTTTACTTTGTAAGGTATGCCTGGCCCACTTTACATATGAGCAGAACATCTTTTGTGAGGGAGAATAATGAAATGAGGTCTGGAAGCCTGTAGAAGCTTCGTGAGGAAAGATATTACATAAACACCCAGCATTGTTACCATGTGGACTTTAATGTACTTTAACTGCATTGTTCTATAACCAAATTTATATTAGGGCTGTTGCTTCCTGTCAGACCAAATGGAGCCATATTGATGTGTTGGCACAGAGAAGCTGTTTCCTAAAATAATAAAGAGTGTTCTTCTTCTTATAATGCTTATAAACCTTTATGACCATGATGTGTATATATGCTGACTTGCTGTTAATGTGTGTTGTGGCAATTCAGCAAATATGGCTTTTTCATTTTCCTGGTGAGTTTTCATATTAAGTAAGAGATCTGATAAACTTGGTTTTTAGAAGACTTTTAATTCAGTGACATAAAAGTATGTTTCTATCACAGAAATTCAAACTTCAAAACCTTAATATCCTAAAGGTTCTCATGTCCCGGGATATTTTGGATTGAATACACAAAACCTCTAAGAGGCGAATGGGGTGGAGAAGGGCATCTAATCAGTATTGGTTCAACCAAATGTTGATCATTTAGCGTATTAGGAAGTGAATTGTATATGGAAATACAAGTAAATGAAAGTAATAATTCTGCCTCTAGATTCAAGTGTGCAAAAATATCAGTTTACAAACAAAACACGCAAGAAATTCTAAAGCCTACCCCAGGAAATATATACATATTATGCATTTCGTAAACATCCTTTTAAGTATGTGACTACATTTAATAATGTTTCTACACATGAGCTTTGATATTTTAATCAATAGTTAATGGTGTTTGATTTCTTAAATCTGTTTTCATAATTCAGTCACTTGCATCTTTACTACAGAACATAATTATTAGCTGGGCAGAATTCCCAAACACGTATTTCTTTATTTGACAAATAAAGAATCGAGAAAAGGGTGTCATTAGAGAAGCTATATCAGAGATATAAATACAGATAGAGATTTTTATTTGGCCTTGTGAGAAATGCAATCCCATGAGTAACCTAAATACTTGTAATTTCAAATCAGTTCTTCCCTGGTTTCTTATTATTCTTTTGTTGCTTTTCAACCTATGGGATGGAGCTGTCCTTGAACTTGGTTTATTTGATCATTCAAGTGCAACCATCAAGTTGTCTGTAATATTTAAAAACTGAGGCTTCATGCTATTATTTGTAAAATAACACCGCATAAACGTTTGGGCTTTGGTTTCTTTGAAATACAGTGTTGGTCGCTTTATGAATAAAAGCATAATTTCTATTCAGGAGACTTTTTGCCTGAAGCCTATAAGACAGATGCATCTGATTAACTTTGGCAAAACTGGCCTGGCCTGTTATTGTAATGTAGATGTTTTCAGGGTTGGGAGGATATTTTAAAAAGGCATGTGAGAGGGTCTTTTTTTTTTTTTCCTTAAGAGACTGAGAACAGTTTTGCCACAGAAACTGCGACTCAGACTGCTTCATTTTTTGCACACTTTTATTTTCTAGTGGAACTTCTCCATTAGCCTGTCTGAATGCAATGCTTCACACTAACACTCGAATAGGGGATGGAACATTCTTCAAAATCCCTGGAAAGTCAGGCCTCTATGCTCTCAAAGTAAGTTGGATTGTTCTGTGTATTATGACTGTTATTACTGTGTACCATGCATTTTTTCAGACATGTGAAGGTAAACAAAATTAGATTTGGGTGAAGGGTAGAATGACCCCTTTGCCTTTTAAATGTTTTCAGATGTCTTAAAAATGATTTCATATTAAGTATAAACAATGACATTTTTCTTTAAGGAAAGCATATCTGTGGTTTCACTCTAACATATGGTAATGGAAAATAGTTGTGGCTTCCTTAAAATTCTTGATTCTTAAAAATTTACATGGAGGAGTGCCATGGTTCACCAGCCAAGAGTTTGAGATGATCACAGTTGCCAGAAACAGTTTAACTTAATGACCATCGGTTGAGATACAGACTTCACACCTGTACGCCTTTCTGTTTTTTATAAAAATAAGAAATGTACCCATTCCTCTTGAAAATTTGCTGATTTAAACCAATAATTTCATTTTGAAACAACCAGTGATCTCAAGGAAGTTTTGCTAGTAATGCATACTTGTTATATGAGAAGAAAAGAGACATAAGATAAAAAGCTTCAGATAACTGGGTATTTTAGTGTAATTCCCATCCCCATCTAGAATGGAAATCCCATCTAAGAAGTGGAATTCCAGAGGGCAGAAACTGATGATCTGCAAATGGTTGCCTAACTTGGAACTAGCAAGATCAGAGTTTTATTTCTTACAAATTGAAAGGATGTCACTTCTTTAATAAATGACAGATTACTTTTAAAGTTTATTAATTTCCTTTGAGAAGTTTCTTTTTTAATGCTGAAATTTATATGTGGCAAAGAAGCAGGGGTACGTTCTCAGCCACTAAGCATCCAGCTCTCGTTACTATGTGTGTTTCAGAAAATAACCCAGGTTAATCAAAGGACTTGCATTATTTCAGATGATTTTTGTAGCTACTTGAGTGTCTAATTCATTATTGAAGTTCTGAGTTGTTAAGGCGTTTTCTAAAAGGAGGAAGGTAGAACTGACAAAAACAGAAACAGCCTATGCCGAAAAGGAACTTTGTTTCAGTATGGATCCTAAAGGTTGTCCAAAAAATCAGCTGTGGCAATGTGCTTTTCCCAGGTATTTTTTAACCCCCAAAGAAGTGATTTTACATTAAAAATAAATCAGTACTGAAATTCCAAATCACAAGTGACTGTGACAATTCCTCAGGACCCTGGAATTATCTGGGATGTTTTCAGGTGCTAATACATATCCATAAATCATTATTTTAAAAATAATGTAGAAAGAGGAGTCGTCATGCCCAGCGGATGGAACATTGGATTTAGGCTGCGAGTCTGAATTGGATGGCACAGAAATGGCGGAGGCCAATGCCAATGTGGAAGGAAATGGAGGTAAGTGTGACAGATTTCAAGATATAAATCCTGTTCTCTTAAATTTTAAATAGGTTTCCAATAACTTGCTAACTGAACGCCCTACCATTATAGATAAAATTTTCTTCTAAGTTTTTACCACCTACTTAGATTTATCCTCAAACAATTTTGGTTCAAAAGATTAGCACCTGAGAAAAGTGGACAGTTCTTTGCTTTTTTGTCTTATTTTGTTTTTTTAACAGTTTGGATTTGGAGATTATTCTTGAGTGTTATTAGTATATTTCTCCTCAAGGTGAGAGGGTTACCAGGGTATATAATGGTTTTATGCTTATGTGAGGCCTGAGAATGCCAATGTTTTATTTCCAATTGTGCTGATTCTTTTTGTGATCACAAGTAGTTTTATAATAGCTTTTGTTCCTGAGTTTGTCCTTAATAAATTAATCTTAATGTTAAATGCCTCACAATGAAACAATGGCCAGATAAGTTATATTCTTCTGAAATGATTTTGAAAAGTGAGCAACCCTTCTAGAATTCTAAGGGGATATTTTCCACCTCTGAATTCTGTCCATGTGGGTTCATTTTTATCTTTCCCAAGACATTTGCATTGTGATTTCTGTTGGTGTATATAATTTCTGTACTGCCATTTTGGCAAATCTTTGTTCCACAAAAGTTGTACTTTTTTTTTTTTTTTTAACCTTACTCACTGGTCCCACAAGTGGACCCAGATCATGATTTGGAAGGAAGGCTGTGTCATTAAAGTCTCTGTCGGTGGACTCATAGAAATCAGTAAATTATCTTTAAACAAACAGACCTTAAAGGATCCTTGCAGAAATATCGTATTTCAGTAATAGCCCAAAGCCATTCATTTTATTAATGGTCATAGGAGTCCCTTTGTATTCTGACTGGCCACTCCTGCCCTCTAAACTGGTGTGCTTTCTGATAGTCCCCAAGAGACTGATTCTGCTCCAGTGCTTTCTGACCTGCAGCAGAGGTGGTGAATTAATGTAGGAAACACAGATTCTTGTCTCAGTAAAATAGCTGAAGTTGGCTTTGTAGACTTTTTTTTTCAACCAACTTTCATTTAATTTGATGTCCTTATTCCTATACCTTTTGAAAACTCAGCTCAACCCCTCACCATTGTTGTGGTGATGCTGTGAACTTTGGCAGGTTCTTGTGGTTAGAGAACAAAGCAGAGACGCATGGCAATTTCTGGCTTCCTGGAGGGGCTGGTGAATGGGGCACCCTCTTCTCCTCTTTTTGTGCTGCCTGCTTGCATGAGCTCTTGTGTGTTCTATCACCCCCCATTAATGTACATCAGCGTGTATATTGAGTTTCTACTACGTGCCAACAAGTACTGTTCTCAACACTGTAGTTACAGCAGTGAAAAACAAGAGCAAAAAGAGACCTCTAATGGATTTTATTTTGGTAGAGAGACAGACAAAAAGCAAAATAAATATGTAAACTTTACGGCTTATTCCATGTTGACAAGTGATATGGGGCAAAATAAATTAAGTAAGGAGATAAGAGTGAGAGAGAGGGGTATGTTTGAGAAAAGACCCGAGGGGGCAGGTATTTGATGGAAGAGAGTTCTTTGTAGAAGTAGTAGCAATTCCAAAGGCCTTGAGGCAGGAGAGTGCCTGGGAAGTTCCAGAAACATCTTGAGGCCAGTGTGGTTGGAGGCCAGAGTGAGGAAGGGAGAAGATGGTAAGATATGATGTCAGAGAAATTATGGGGCCAGCTTGTGTAGTGCCTTGATACAGGCTTTTGTTTTGAGTGAGATGTTAAACCATTGCAGGGTTTTGAGCTAGAAAGACAGTGATCTCACTGAAGGTTTAGCCGGATCACTAAGTACAAAAAACTATATAAGGGAACAAGGACAAAAGCAGGGAGACCAGTTAGAAAGATATTGGTATATTCTAGGTAAGAGGTGATGGTGGTTTGGAGAACAGAGGTAGCAGTGGATGTGACGAAAGGTGATTGGATTCTGGGTGTATATACGAAGGTAGACCCAACAGGAGCTGCTGAAATTAGTGTAGTTATAAAATGAAGAGGAGAGTTGGAGATATCCCCAAAGTTTGATTGTCAGCAAATAAAAGAATAGTATTTTCTTTAACTTAAACAGAAAATCTGCAAAAGGATGGAGATTGTTGACGAGGAGCTCAGTTTTGGATATATTAAACATGAGATTCATTTTCAACATCCAAGTGAATGTGTTCAATAATTGGACTTATGGATCTTATTAAATTCATGGGAAAGGCTTTGCTGGAGTGGTCAGTTTTATAGATGATATTTAAAGAAAAGAAACTGGATGAGATCACCAAGGAACTGATAGCAAATAGAAAAGCCCAAAGACTGAGCTCAGGGGTACTTACAGTTTTAAGAGGTAGGTGAAATTATGGAACCAGCAAATGAGACTGAGGATAAGTGGACAGGGGAACATGTTCTCTGCGCTGGGATCCAAGTAATGAAAGTGTTCCTGGGGAGGAAGTGACTCAAATATGTCAAATGCTTTTGGTGAGACAAATTATAGTGAAGACTAAGGAAAAAACCATTGGATTTAGCATTGCAAGTTTATGGATTAACTTGACAATGACTGTTTTTGTCAAATAGTTGAGACCATACACATGAATGGAGTGTGTTCAAAAGAATAGGAGGTCAGAAATTGAGAGATCCCAAGTGTAGACAAGTCTTTTAAGGATTTTGGGGGTAAAGGGAAGGAATGAAATAAGAAAATGACTAGAAGAGAAAGTGGAATAAAGGAAAGCTTTTTTTAATATAAGAGATAAATATTAGAATAATCATATACTGATGGGAAAAGTCTAGTTGAGGAGGAGAATTTGATGAGGAGGAGGGTGTCCTGTTGCCGTGTGCTTGATTAGATGAGAGGGAGTGAGATCTATGAAACAGATGAAGAGATTGGCCCTGTTTAGGAGGATGGAGATGCTGTAAGGAAGTAGTAGGGAAAATCAAGGTACTTGGATAGAAATGAAGGTAGGTGAGTACGTGTGGGAGGGGCTGTGGAAGTTCATTTCTCACTGCTCCATCTTTCTCAGTGAAACAGGAAAGAAGTTCATCAGCCAAGGGTGAAGATGGGGAAGTAGAAGATAGAAAATGTTTGTTTAGGGTCTGACAGCATTAAGGACACTCCTAAGGTGTTAGTTGTAACTCTGAGATCAGCCAGTGTGGTTTCTTCATTTTTCTCCAGTCCTGTTCATGACCACAGTAGGAGTGTGGAGTTGGTACACAGTTGGATTTGACCAGAATTGGGACTTTGCCGGGTGTGAATGATGGAGCCAGAGAGGGCCACAGGAGTTGAAGGTGCCTGGACTGGAGTGTTAAGATCTGTCTCCATGGAATAAAGCTGGTTGTGGAGGTGAGGGAAGACACAATTGAAGGAAGACATGTGGAGGTCTCCTCAGAGGGGAAGACTGTTTGATCTGGTGTCCTAGAGAAAATGAGTTAGGATAGGTGATGTGAGAATGGAATGCGTGAAATTGAGTTTAGGGTGATATTATGGGATGCACATCTGAGATGAGAGGCAGGAAGGAGGCTAGGTTAAAGGCTGTCTGCACAGTGGCCCGGCTGAGGTAGCCATCAGTGGCTGAAAGTCAGCAGCCCTTCCTTTGTCCAGCTTAGTGTCCTGAGATGGAGCAGGATCCACCTGGAGAAAAAGTTGCCTTTTCTTATTTGCACAAAGATGTTGTAAAGGCTGGTGGTGGCCCTGCCATGAAATATTAAGAGAGTCACCTGTGTGGCTGTTGAAACAGACAGCTGTGATAGAACTAGCATTGAAAAGGTGTGTGACATTTAGGAGCCAAAATCTTCCAAAAATGAGAAGGAGTAACCCGGAAACTGGTAGGTCATTGCGGTGAGGAGGCAGAGCTGGTACTATGGTCGGTTGACCTAAGATGCAGTGCTGGGGGCAACAGGGAGGGAGAAGAGAGGTCACCTGTCCCATTTCCAGGCCCAGTGGTACAAGATGTGTGGAAAAGAAACAGGCTGCTCCCAGAGAGTGTTCCAGGGGAACAGTGTCCACAGGAGAGAGCCAGGTTTTGTAGATCAAGATGAGAAAGGAGTGTTCAGAGAAGAGATAGAGGTTGTAGGAGATTTTCTGCTAATGACTAATCCAGAATTTCAGAGGAAAGAGTGGGAGGATTGCAGTGGCTGGAAAGGGGTCGGGGACGGGGCGAGAGCACTTAGCCAATAATTAAACCAAAGCAGGGATAAGCAAACTCCCCTAATTTGACATGTGAGTAAGTGCTTCGCTGAGTAACACATACCCACACGTCTCCAGCTAATGTGACCAGAACTAGATTTCCTGGCCTCTGCTTTGAAGTTGTATTAGGGAAATTGCTTTGAGGAATCACTGAAAGAATAGTAAATAGCTTATTTCCTTGAGTATTCCTTGACTTGCCCACTTTTACGTCTTATTGCAAACCACAATTGCTTCTGGTAGGACAAGTATATTTCCTATCCACGTAAATACCATCTACTTCTGTGTATAGCCCATTAACCTAGCCTTAGGAAACATTTTCAAACCTAGATACTGAAAATACATTGAGTGTTTACAATGCCCAGCCTTTGTAAGCTGTTTACATGTATATCGTTTAATCCTCACAACATTTCTGAGATAGTCTTCCTGGGCCCTGTTATTTTATCTTATTTAATTTTTCTATTTTTAATTTTTTTAATCAGTGAGGAAACAGACTTAGATGTTAAACATTTCATCCGAGAGGCAAGCCCAGGTAAATGTGAGTAACACCAAAAGCCAGGCTCTAACCACTCTGTGACTCTGCCTGGGACCGTAGGGAACACTTTCACCAGGAGTCATTGATGCAGTTTGGTTTTCCAACATTCGTCTAACCCTGTTCTCATTATAACCTCGAGCATTTGGCAAAGAGGAACCGCTGGCTTATCCAAATGAAGGAATGGGCTACCACATGATTTCTTACAAATCGATAATAAATTCCATGAAACTGAACTGGTTTAGGTGATTTCCTTGCTGACTCTATTTCTAATACGTATTTGAACCAGAAGTTAGAATGGATATAATTTCCACACTTCTTACAGCTGTACAAATATACTTTGAAAATATAACTATAGAGAGAAGGTAGGGACGGGTGGGGTTGTGGGGACATGGGCGAAAGGGCAGGGGGAGAGGAGGAGGAATGGGGAGGGTCCCACCATCTGGTTTTTAAATCTTTGTTCCCTTCTTCTTTTCCCATTCCTTCTTTGGGATGAAAGAGTGGAAAGTATTGAGGTGAATAATAACTATCAATCGGTAAGCTATTTTTGTGGCAAACCAAAGAATAAGCCTCTGCTACCATAGAGTTATTTCAGAGTAACAAAAATTAACCAACACTTGCTGTATCACTTAAGGGGGAACCTGGAAAAGTCTTTGAAAAGAAAGCACTTTACGAAAACTGGTAACCAGAAAGAAATCTTGCAGCATGATTCCAGTCAGTAACATTTGAGCCTTTAGGTGGAGTTAAGATAGTGACAGCAACGCTTTCGTCCTCTTCTTGTAATCAGTTGCCCAGCAAAACAGATATATTTTTTTTTTAATGAGAGATGCTTCGCCAAGTTCTGTTGAAAAATTTTAGGATGAGGGAAAAGTGATAATTATCGGTTATAGAATTTATAAGACACAAAGCTATAGTTATGCATTATGTTCTTTGACTTCTAAACAGTTTTTCAAGTTAATAAGAATTATACATAGAGACTCGAGAAAGTAAACTCTTAAGATTTTACAAACTTAGCTCTAAGATTAAAGAGTGATTTAGGTGAACACTTGATATGTCTTCGTTGACAACCCGTGACTGTTTATGCTAATATAAGTATAGATCTGTGTCACCCAAAGAAAATATTTAGAATTTTATGGGCTATTTTAGTCAGAGATTTATGGTTATGTTTGTGTCTGAGTTGTTTTCTGAACGTAATACATTGGTGTATCATGAGTTTGCTCGCACATGCTAAGAGGACTTACAGTTTGTTGCTAACTGTTCGACCCATTTGTATTTTATAGGAAATGATACCATCAGTAGATCATCTTCATCTTCTGTTTATAGACTGTTATTAACAAGAGAAAAAAATGGGCTTCTATTTTTGTGGCTCTGATGTATTTCATGTTTAAAATCAAAAGCACCCATCCTACTTCATCTTTTGAAATGAGGAAACTGGAGAATGTACAATTTTCATCCATAGAGATCAAAAAAGGGTTCTGCTTGTTATTAACCCTAATGGCTTTCAGGGAGGAAGCAGCACTCTAGCTGGAGAATTAGCATTCTACAAGTCTCTATTTAGGGAAAAAGATTATAGAGAACATATATCCTATGCTTTAGTCCTCAGATCCCAGGGTAAATAATGGTTCCAATGTTCGAAGAATTTTATGTGGTCCTTTTTCATTATTCCTCATGGCCAGTTTTATAAGTGGGTTTCTGATTGTATGATTCTTGGCAGAGTCGTGTGAACTTAATGAAACATTATTCAGCTCACTCTTTGTTTGCATTGGCTCAGAGGCCACAGTTTAAGGGGTCTTTTTTCAGAAGTGAAAAGTGCTTTAAGATGGGCTCAAGTGTGTGGATAGGATCTCTGTTGAGACATCAATTACACGCAGATGAGGAGCTTCCCGGAGGAAGTGAGGTTTCGGTGCCCTCGGGGAGAATTCACACTGACAGTTTATCAGTGGCAATTTTATACAAAGGGAGGGAAAGGAAAACAAGGGGACTGTGAGGCTGCGAGGGGAGCATTTGAGTAACTTTTGAAGATGTCGCCAAACTACTTGGTGTGTCTCTGCTCGTAGCGTTATCGGTCTGGTCTTGCTGGAGGCTGTTTGGTAGCTTGTCTGTGACGGATCCGGTGCGGTTTTACACAGGATGACACATGAGTCTTCTCTGTGTTTACGATCAATTTCCACCTGACAACCATTCCTGAGAACCTTGCAGGAGGGAGGGGAGTTCTTTCAGTGGCTGTATCAGGCCCCCTGATTTTCTGAGGTTAAGCTAATTTGTCTTCTATCCGACATCTGCGTTTTCCTTCACAGCTTTGTTAGCTCACAGAGACACCTGTTCCACATTGGTGGCCCAGGGAAACTTAAGTATGTGAAAATGATGTTGTTTTAGTTACACATGGAAGGAAATACAGAGGAAAGAGAATACTCTTCACAGTCAGCAATGACCATCGGCAGGATATAAAACTTCCTCTGCCCACTCTTACTCATTCTCTTGTCTTTCATCCCAGCCCACAGCTTTCACAGTCCATGATAAGTTAAACAGTCAATTAAAGTAGACATTATTCTAATGGTGAATGCCCTTTACAGCCTCCTTTGTATCTGTCTCTCTGTGTTTTTGATAACCTTTACATTCAAGAATTCTTTCCTTATGCTGAAATCTCTTGAGCTTTTAATTAAACCAATTTTCTCTTTTTTCCCCTCTGATGATGGAGAACAGCTGGACGTCATCTAGATACCACCTCCTTCATCTTCTCCGAATGACTTATCCCAGCTCTTTCAAACATTACTTATAGATATTATTTTCCACTTCTTCTACCCACGAGGGACCTCTTTTTCTTACATATTTCCCCTTGAACTATGAACTTTGTTCTTGTATAAATGGATTTTGGTCAATTTTAACAGCCCACAGTCAAGGAGGGGAAAAAAAAGTTTGCTTTTTAAGTGCAGATAAAGTGACCCATTTAAGTGTACTTTCCTCCTCTTTTCTTGTGCTGAGAGAGAACTATTTCATAATATAGAGATAAAGATTGGAAAGAGAGTATGATCTCATAATAAAAGCAAACTCCCTCTCAAGTGTAACCAAAATTAAAGGTATTCCCCCAATTACTCATCTTGACTAGTCAAATTTCTGTTTGAGTGATATAGTTTGTGGTTGGTGTAGAGGAACAAAGCATCCATGGTCTTAGACACACGAAGTACCTTTTTTCATTGATGCCCAATGATCCATTCTTTCTTTTTTCTGTACAGTGATGGTGTATAACCATTTCCCAAACAGTTAACCATCTGAATACCTTCTCCAACTCCCTTTGTTGTACACTGGAGTTACCTGTTATATGTTGAATTATGAAGTAATTAGTAGTGATGCCCATGAGTGAAGCACTTGCCCTTGACCTGTATGGACCTTGTACTCATATTCTTCCTGCCTGCTGTTTTCTCTTTCCCATGTTCTAGGTGGGTTGTTGCATTTCTGTGTAGTTGTTTCAGGAACCTGATGCAGCGGAGAAGACACTAGGGTTGTGCAGTAGAAAAGAAAGAGCTTCTAATGCACCCCCCCAACCCAGCAGCTTATTGTGTTTTTACTGCCCATAATTCTGAGAGAGGGGTCTGTAATGGATCTGTGGGAGGAAGGATTAGGTGGTTAAAGGCTGGTACCTGTAGAATGTGCTTTTCCTATTAAATAGTCCTATTTATGGTTTGAGTTTCTCCTTTCTCGTCTGAGTTTAAAGGGATGCTTTTATAGATATCCAGAGATACTAGTGGAAGTAAATTGCTCTGGTAATAAATTGAGTGTTTATTAGGAGGGATTCCTATAGCTTTACCTTCAGCGTGTGAACTGTCCCTCCTAGTTACCTGTGGAGATTCAGTGTCCTGTCCAGTGTAGACCAGTGTTTGCAAACCATTTGTGGACATTGTAATGAAATTGCCATATATCCAGTTCTGTGATATCAGATGAGCATCATTTGTAGCCGATCGTTTCAGCCACCCAAACCATCAAGGTATCCTCATGATTACATCTGGTGGAGCGTGTTCTCACTGATAACACAACTGCAGGTGCCTTTATCATCTGACTCGCTGTTCCTCCTGTGTATTTCACTCTCTTTTCTGCAGACCGCCTCTGAGTAAGAAGAGGACCTCATTGGCTAATGGAGCAGGTTATAAAATATAGTAAAAATTTGAGTTATAGTAGGTATATTTTATTCATAGAGGACATTGTTCAAATATTATCTAATATCAATACTTAAAATGTTGAGATACTATCTCCCTCGATAGTTTCTTAGGGGAAAGTTGCTGTTTCCATTATTTTGTTGCTATTATTTCTCTATTTAACTGTTTACCTCTGATATTTTTTTGAATGTCTGCTTTCAGTGCAACAAGGAAAATTGTTTCAATCTAGATACCTGTACCATCTTAGAATAAGGAATGCTTTGAGAGAGGTGGGTCTCCTTAGTCTGGATCCAAAAAGGATTAAGGAATTGTCTTTTCTCTGAAAGAAATGGAGTCCTGGAAAGATTTAGCTGGGGCCAGATGGGTTTGTCTGGTTGTCATTAAGTCATTTTTAACAGTTTTTGGCATACATTTTGCTGCTGTATATATCCAGAATGTCTCATATGCACAATTTCAAATATAAGCATGATACGTAAAACATATTACAATCCGAACATCAGTTTTTTTGATTATTTGCCAATCTGGAGATACTTTTGAATTACCTGCTTGTTGATCTTTTAAAACAAATTTTAATTATCACCACTAGGTTTTCATAGACTTGTTTTTTTCTCAGGCAGAATTAATAGTCTATGCCATTGTTCTTTGAAAACAAATATTCTTAAGAATCTTTATGGTCTCAAAGTCAGTTCTTGGGTCTTAGTCATAACATGGTCCCCCCTCCCCAGCATTTTATATAGTCCTTGGCATGAGATGCTTAATAAAAGTTTTGCAATTGAATGAATGATTAACAAATAAGCAAATAAACTCCCCTAAGACTCAGCCCACTTTTAAAATGTGATTAAATTCTAGCAGTGTGCCACAATGTTACCCTTAATATACTGTGTGCTCTTTGATTTAAATTTTTTTATTCAGAAAAACTATATTAAGCCTATAGTGTACGTCAGGAGCATTTCAGTAGAAAACTGTTTTGATTTGGAAGCATCTAGTTTGATTGTTCCGAAAACTGAAAGAGTAGTCAGAGGGAGAACACGTAGAATGAAACTGACCAGAGGATACTCCGTCCCCTGCCTTCACTGGCCCTTCGAGCCCTAGTTACCTCAGATAGCCAGTTACTTGGTGTGTGGCTTAGTGGTACATATAACGATTAAGACCTTTTGTTGTAGTGACTATCTTTTGCCCAGATCTTGGGCTGTTTTGTGGCCCTGCCCCCACATAGCTCCTGCCATTTCAAGTAAGCATTGTGATTTCTAATTTTGACTTTTAATGTATACTTATTTTTATTTCACTATGCAAAACCTCCAGACTGTGACTTTTCTCTTAAAATAAGGCAGTGAGTAAGGATAGCAGAAGGAAATTTAATTTACATTTAGTGGCAGGTCATACAACTTCCCACTGACTTGCATAGGATGCTTTGTAGTTTAGTTTTCATATTTTCCCTCATTGACTTTAGGATATTTTTAAAAATTTAATAAACCTTTTATTTTCAAATTTAAAAAAATTATCTTTTCTATATGCTTTTGCACAATAAAAAATCTATACTTTGCTGCCCTCCCCTTCCATGAGTTCTTATTAAAAGCAATCATTGAAGGTTAACTTTAAAAATAGATATTTTAGATAAAATTCAATGGAAATCCAATTTGATGATTTAGTTTAATAAACGTTTATGGATCTGCTGCTGTAGGCCTGTCTTTACACATAAGTAAGCCCCTGAGTTGGCAGGCCCATGGGTGGTAAGGCAGACACAGGCACCAGTATGGCAGGAATTGTCATGAGTTCATACTAAGTTCCCAGGAAGCATGGGTAGGGAGAAGTGAGTCTACCTCGGAGGCTTGGGTAGTCAGGAAAGCTCTGGGGAAGCTGTTTGAGTTTGGGCTGTCAGGATGAGTTTGCCAGGCAGAGGGGATGGAAGAGGGATGATCAGAGCAGGTACAGCAAACACAGCAAGTCTGTGTGTTCAGGAAGTGCCAGGGGGTCTCGACTGGCTGGATGAGAGACAGGGGGAGTTGAGGAGGCAACCAAGATGTGAGACTAGAAATAAAGTCGGAGTCAAGAGTTCACTGTGCTTTCTCGCCTGTGTCTTGGGTTAAAGAGCAAAGCCCACTTGCACACCTGACAGTGGTCCAGTACTTAGACTGGGAGGGGTATCACCCGTACCTCCTCCTTTGCACTCAACTTTAAAAAAATGAGCTCTAACCCATGTTTTCCAGTTTGACCGCATTTTCCAGTTGAATAGTGAATGAAAAAGAAGAGAGAGAGGGA
The DNA here is from genome assembly GCF_036321535.1 of Camelus dromedarius. Taxonomy (NCBI): domain Eukaryota; kingdom Metazoa; phylum Chordata; class Mammalia; order Artiodactyla; family Camelidae; genus Camelus; species Camelus dromedarius. Next base: position 8,113,847 of record NC_087467.1, on the reverse strand, counting down.
CAGCTCGGAGACTCTGAGAAAAGAGACTGAAATCCTGTCTTGCTGGAACACAGGCACCAGTTTCTCTAGTTCACCAGTTTCAGGGCTGTCTCATGAGTACTAGTCGTCCTCCATCTCCCTTTGGTCCCAAGCCTTCTACATAGAACATTTTGGGGGAGGAGTTTGGGAATGTGAGTGTGAATGAGAGTAGAGGCACATGAGCAACAGATACTGAAAATCCCATTAACTGCTTGAATTTGAAATTAGCAGATTAGCTTTAAACTATGTTTTGGGCTTGCCTAGTCTGGGCAGGCAAGCAAAACGTAGACAGGAATAATGTTTCTATACCTTTTAAAAAATGTTTTCCCGTCTTCCGTTTGTCCAGCTACGAAAAGGGCAGGCAGTCTTACGGGGTTTCCAGGTATCAAATCCTGGCATTCGTTTTGTGATGGTGCCAGTGCACAGTTAGAAAAAAAGGAAAGCTCCTATTCTGTTCTGAATGCCAAGAAGATATAAGTTTCTAAGCTGCATGTCAGTGTTAGATATTTATTGGATAAAACAGCTGTCCTAATTCTTCAGTTTCCTGGCTGCTGTTGTAATTCCACATATAGGAGATTTCCCCTGATCCTTTCTTTAACATGAATTTTTCTTTGGCTTGTATTTCAGAGGCCAAGCTCAGCCCCTTAGATAAATATTCAGGCAACTGTTTAAAATAAGCCCTATATTATGTATTTATCACATCTGTTAAGAAAGCGGCAAGGGTAAGTAAAAGTGAGAACTGTGTGTTTGGTCAGAGTAGGAATCTGCAGGAACGTGTTCAACTCCTGCTCCAACTCTGCAGGGAGTGCTTTCAGATTCAGCCTCTCTCATCAGATATGTGGTAAAAGAATGAATAAGTTCACTAATGTGCCCATGTTTAAGGTCTGTATTGTCAGTACACACACACACACACACACACACACACACAGGCACACTATGTGGAGCCTTTGGATGCGTTACATTGTGTCTCACTCATTTTTATTCTTGATTTTTTTCCCATTAAAAATAAGCTTTTTAAAGCAAAGGAACATCACTTATAGATTTTATTTTCTATTACATTTACTTTCTTTAAGATTCTATCATTGTTTTATCAGAAATAAATCATTGGGGAAGAATGGTTTGACCCAGAGAAATACAACCAAGTTCAGAAAGAGGAATCAGGGAGGAAAATGACTGTGTGTTAAAGGAATTCTCATGATGCTTCACTTGGGTCTAGGATGGAATGTAAGACAAAGCAAACGGAGTTGAGTTAAAGGAAAATAAATCATCTCGAGAAAAAGCTTCATAGTATTCCTCTGATGCTGTTTCAGTTTCATTGCCCTGCCCTCCAACTGAAATGCTCAGGTTTAAATTGAATAGAGTCTTTCTTCTGGAAACACTGCATGTAAATATATGTGAATCACCATATTAACACAGTGCAGTAGTGAGTTTGATTAGAACCAGACTGCATGTATATGCTGGTACTGAGAGAGGTATGACAATGCCCTGTGGTTTCCTAGATCAGAAAGAAAGAGAGCAAGTTGGGATTTAGGTGTCTGCTGCCCTCGGGAAGTGACAGCTGACTGCATACTGCTTGTCGTAGCAGTCAGAAAACAAGGGACACAAGACTTTGAATGCATCTGCACTGATTTAGTGTTTGTTGTTTTTTGATCCTGCTGCTTTGAAGTTTACCTTTGACATACTTATGAATAAAATCATTTCCTAAGAAAGTTGGTAAATTTGTCTAGATGTCCAGCAGGCAGAAGCATTCTCATATTTCCCTCAAATTCTCTAAAATCTGTGTCACTATGTTTGGCTATCCTTTTTAACTACCGTTAAGTTTTTACTTTTCTAGGTGGAAATGCTACTCTAAGAATGTGAAAGTAAGACATATTTGCTAATGCACACTTCACTTCTGGCGGGGCTTGCGTTACAGCCAGTTAGGTCTGTTCCGTTGGGATCGTGTATCCTCTCCACCACCTTCCTCTCAGCTCCCCCACTTCATAGCAACTTCAGGACATTGTAAAGAGCATCCATGTAACCAGTATAAAAATAAATTTCTCTTTAGAATATAAACTGATGGTTATTTCTAACGTTTCTTGATAAGTAAGCTTTGGTGAAGTGTTACATGTGACTCTACTGATGATGTCAAGGAGAGAAACCCTAGTGCCCCACAGTGTTATGAAATGTTTCTGAACATTTAGACTGTTTTGGGGAAAATATCATACTGTTTCAAATAGAAAAAAATTACCTGATCTTTAATTCAAGGACTTCTTTCACTATATCCGTGGGCAAATCCTTTCACTACTTCAGCCTTAGTGTTTCCTGGGCCAATCACTCTCAGTTTTTTCACGTTGGGGCTTAATGCCTTGTTCTCTGTGCCCTTATTAACTTCCTGTTTCAGTACCTCCAGTGTGACACAACCAGATTAAAACTTCTTTAGACATTACATTTTATGCATCAGCTCTTGGCTTTAAGGCCAGATATTTTAAGTGGAAAATTATGGGCCTGACCTTGGACCCCAGCTCTGCTGTTTCTGTGGCTGTGTGACCATGGGCAAGTGATTCACCCTTTCTGAGCTCTAGTTTTCTTTCTCCAGGATGGAGATGGTATGTTTCCATCTCACAAGGAAGCTGTGAGGATAAAATGAGACCACATTTGCCTAGTGCCTGGCATTAATATCTAACAATTGTTTTATCTTCCAAAATTTGTTCATTTTGGCTTCCTGATTACTTTCTGTTATTAAAACAAAACTTGATTAACTCTTCTCCAAAGATTCTTTCATGGACCACATTTTCACTTCTAGGCAGTATGAGCTTGAGTCTATCTAAAGCAGCTTGAGTGCTCTCAACACTGCCACGTGCATATGTTTCCATTTTTGACTAGAATAATTTTTCACTCCTCCACCTTCCTTAAAAACTCAGGTCAGAATCCTCCCGAGTTACTGTTCCTTGGAAAATTTTCTTGGATTAGCGTTAACCCTGGTGCCCTTAAGAAGTCTTATTTTGAGCTTTTAAATATGTTCTCAAGTTGTTTTCTTCCACCTAACTTCCTCTCTCCTCCTGCCTCTGACATATGCCTCCGTTCTGCCACTAATTTAGTGCTTCCTCACTTCGATTATCTGAGTAACTTCTCCCCTCGCGTGCACAGAAAGGGGCTGCGTCTGCATCGCAGCCAGAGCCACTCCTGGGGTGAACCTAATCTCTCGGGTGGGATGTTTGGAAGACACATTCAAGCTCCAGGTCTCATAGAGCAGAAAGTTACTGGAGGCTCTTGACTTTCATAGACGAGGCAGCTGGAGAGCTTGACTCTGGTAAAAATGGGCAGATTACATGGTTATCTGCAGAGGACATGATTTTCTTGAACGTAATTGTCTTAAATTGACACCTAGCCTCTCAGATTTCATTTTCCCTTCCCGTGCCGTGTGCCTTGGCCCACAGGAGAGGATAAACACGCTCCAGTAGGCCATAGACGCTATGGAAGGAGGGCTGTTAAATAGAAAAATCAGAATACCTCTGAGGTTGGTAGATTGAAAACAATTTCATTAACGTGGATTGTCTCTTCAGAGTGCTGCGCGTTGCCCAGTCTCCCTGTTCAGCTTCAGAAAGCTAACTACTGACTCCTAACTCTTTAGACGGATCTTGTGGTTTTTTTTTTTAATGTCCATACAATAACCCTGTGACATAGAAATTACCATCAATTAGTGGGTAAGGGAATGGAGGCTTAGAGAGGTTAAATGTAACCGTGGCCACACCGTTATTAAATGATCCCTTCTTTCAAATCTAAATACTCTTTTTTTTTTTTTTTTTTTTTTTTGCTGTGCTATTTTGCTTTATTTTAGGTATCCGTTTTCAATTGGAGAAAAGCTCCAAGTGAGTTAATTACAGTGGTTATAAAAAAGGGAATTCAAATTAGTAATATCGTTATCTCTCTGTTTCTAGTTTGTGCGAAGCAGGTAACTGATGAAGCATCTTCCACTCGAGATTCAAGCCTTACTAACACAGCGGTGCAAAGCAAGTTAGTGTCTTCCTTTCAGCAACACACCAAAAAGGCTCTCAAACAGGTAAGGTAGCTGGCATTTCTTCTTCGTCCTACAATTCTACCTACTTAAGATAACAGATGTTATGCAGGGAAAGTAAAATAAATAAGAACATAGCAATCAGAGAGAAACAGAGATGTCCTCGATTCAGCCATTCCCCTAATATTCAGGACACTGATTTTAATCTATGCTAAAAACTAGGAGAGGCTTGGCTGAGAACTTTGATGTAGAATAAAAGGGAAAATGTGGTTGGAAATAAATAAAACTTACATTAAGACTCTTTGCATGTGTGATTTATAGTAAACATTATAACATTATTGGGCTCATACATGCATTGCTTATTTTGAAAATAGTGTCTCTGTGGCCTCATGTTTATCTGATAGTTGATGTTTAAAAAAACATAATTTCTTTCTTGTTACTGAAATGCATTGTTAAAAATAAGAAAAATAGTAATCATGGCTTACTTATTTCTAGACTATCCATTAATGTGTTTGGGGCTGAGTGGAGGTTAACTTTGCAGTGTCGTCCCGATATGACGTAAGCAGTCCTAGCTTGTGTGCCCGTGTCCAGAGATGGCGGTGGGAAGCAGTGGTTATGATGTTTTCTGGTCTCTACCACACACTGGTTTCAGTTCTTGCTACTCACTGTGTGACTCTGGGTAACCCACTTTTCTTCTCTGAATCTTACAACTCCTTCTCTAGAAGATGTGGGAAATGAATAGTGCCTTTCACATGGAAATGGTATGAGAATTAAGGTGATACACTGAAAGCACGTGGTAGAGTGGATGTCTGGCCCATAATAATCCCTCAGTAAGTGTTAGCTGCTGCTTCCATGCTGGCAAGTGCTGGACGTGCAGGGAAGAAAAGGAAGAGATGCTCTCACTGGATGGGGACACTGCATGATTGTGATAGTAATAATGCCAATAAATGGAAAGCTCACGTATTTAACCCTGAATTCATGGTTTTTCCTTGTTTAACTGCTTTCCTCATATTTTTTGATCTTTATTCTTCTGTGACAACCCCCTCTGCTTTACCCCTTGGTGACCTTTACCAAGTCTAGGAATAGAGGTGTCAGTCTAGTGTTATATACATATAACAAAGAAAAAGACACCATGTTTTTAATACAGTTAAAAAGTTTTTTAAAGTCCCACCAACCTGTAAAGCTACTTAATACTCACATCCAGCCTCCTAAATTTAGAATGTCTCCACCTACTCCTCTATTTCAAACAAAGAAACTTAGGAAAGAAACTTAACATTTTTGTACTGAATTGTTACTTTTTTACTCTGTATTAATTACTGAAAATGCAGCATTTCCGTTCATTAATATTATATTTAAGGTAGTAACTGTTTCACCATTTGTAGGTCAAATACTCTTGGCTAAACTTGCCATTTGTATCATCGCTCTTGTGAAATGCTTTAGATGCCAAAGATCAGAAATGAATTTAGTGTTGGGATCCTTTTTTAATTGATGAAATAAAAGATGGATGATGGTAGAGAAGCCTGGAACAAGGCTGATTCAGGTGGCAAATAGGATGTAGGCAACAAATTAACCAACCAGGATGAAACAAAAGATACGACACTGAATACTGGTAACCAAGCTTGTTTAAGAAACACAGATGTGATCATAAATGGAACTCATACTTCTGAAGAGCAGTGATTGAGAAAATGTGTGCGCTATGAAGTCTCCCCATATGCGAATGCAAAGATAAACATTCAGATCACTGTATTGTCATGTCTCATTATTTTTTACTTTCTTCATTTTGGTTTCATATCATTTGAACATTTTTTATGATGACTAAAACATTACACAACTTTGAGTTAGTGGGAATTTTTGTTTCGTTTTGTTGCAAGGCATGTGTTCATGGAAAATGTTGCTCACTTCCTTAGGACCTAAGCCTTTTTTTAAGAAACCTGTCCTGAAAGCTTCTTAATATTGGAAATAGCTATTTATTAATTTCTTAAAACTTCCTGTTGTATAACCAAGTAACAAATTAGTTACTCAGACAATATGGCAAAGTATATAGCAGGTATGCTAATATTTGATTAATAATCAAATTCATATTGGAAACACATTTAGAAGAAAAGCTGTTCTTGCAGAATTTTGCCCAGATTCCCTGTAATTGCTGAATTTCTTCAGACAGCATTTCAAAAATTGACTGAACATGCGGCATTTTAAATTGTAGCAGCCTCAGCAAATCTGCAGCTTTCTTTTCTTTTTGAGAGTTGAATGGCTATGACCATGGAGAATTCTTTATAAGTGTACTTATCCATAGATATCCATATACATGTGTTCTGTGGTTGTGAATATGTTTTGTGTGTACACATACAGGCACAAATCATAATCTCATTAACGTAGGGTAGCTAAATGACCCTAATAACAATTACATTAGCTGTCATTTACTTTTCTGAATCCTAGAAATTACGCTCTGCATTTAACAGGCACTGTGCCATTTAATCCTCATACAAATCCTTTAAAGTAATCCTTTGAAATATTTTTCAAATGAGGAAGCTGCTGCCAAGAGGAGTTAGAAAACTTGTCCAGGATTGTCCATTGAGTCAGTCCTGGAGATGACATTTGAACCCAGAGTCATAGTTTCAGATTCTGCCCTCTTAACTTACAATCCTTTTCAGCATATGCTGTGTAATAGAGAAGATGAATTTTTGACGCTATCTAAGGAAATCTACATTTTTGACTATTTGTATGGTGCAAGGAAACCAATAACAACATAGTCACTAAGAACATCACTTCCTAACACAGGCTGCTGTGTGCAGCATCAGCACATATTTAAGGTGGGCACTCAGTTATATTAGCTTTTATCATTTTACGAGAAGTGTATCCTTAGTCAATTAGGCTTTCGTAGTTCAATCACACACTGTCCAATGTAAATTCTTAGAAAGAAGTAGGTGGAAAAAAACAAAAACCAAAACCAAAATCCAGTAGCTTTATAAGCATAAGTATAGTGAAGAAAAATAATTTAAAACATTCCTCATGCAAAGTAAGCCAGACATAATTTCCCAGCTCTGAAGCCCCCACCTCCCCACCAAAGCATGCGCGTTGCCACAGAGAGTGGTGTCTTACTCTGCACTGCTGTGGATTGCAGTTAATTATAGGCTGGACAGTATGGAGGCTGTAATGCCCTTTGGCTCTTGACATAGTGGATCTCCATTGCTTCTAATATTTGGGTCCTTTTAACTTTCTAATCATCAAAACATTAGTTAACATCATATGTTCGGTGTAATTGCATGAATAATACGTTGTTATTTCAGTAGTTATTTTTCTGAACAGGATGTTCGCAGTAAGCACATTCAGAAGCCTCTGGGGATTAGCAGATTGCTGATTATTACCTTGTTCCCTGTCTTCTTTCTGCCTTGGTATTTTAGTTGTAATGATCCTAAAGTGTGAAATGATTACATTTTGGATTTCACAGAAGGATAATGAAGAAAGATTAAATTTTGGAAGTTTTTAAACAACAGAATTAAATGAATGATCAGAGAGGAACAAGGTCTGTTAGGATGGGAGGTAACATGGTGGGGACCTTTCTGTGTTGTTCCTGTTGGTTTATTTGACTTCATTATTTATTTAGGGGGGTAGATTTTATTCATAAAGTTGCAGATCCTTTTCCCTCTTTATATCGCAGAGCAGGCATATTCCTGGTATTTTGCGTTAGCTTTATATGTTTGACCAATACTGTGAAAATCCAAAGGTTATTTTGCATGATGGCAGTTTCTGAACGTGGGCGTTGACATTTAGCTTACTAACAACAATGCACGTTGTTGGTGCCTGACACAGCCAGCTGTTACATATGTGTGTATTTCTAATTATTTCGGCATTCACAGCATGTGATATTTTCAGAGTTTTCAGTGAAGGACTTAATGCATCCAGCGTGTTCTTAAGTTACATTGTTAGTATTCTTTCTGTGTCAAAACAAAGAAGGTATTAACTTGTTCATGCAAATTCCAAGTTAACCTAATAGCCTCTAGTTTTAGGTTTTATTTTATTTTTCATTAGGTCAGAAATGAGAACTGTCCCATATTTTCAAAGTTATCTGACAAGCTTCCTGTTTAAAAAATAAAATGTTCATCTGAAGATTTTTTTTGTCTCTTTTTAGAAGAGAATATCGTGAGGCACCTCTAGAGGAAAGCACGCTCATTCAGCTTCTTTTGATTTCTCGCTTTTCTCTTAAAGCCAGAATTGTAATGCAAGTGTGATATGACCTTTACTTTCCCAGACTGGTTTAACTCTGTTGTGTTGGTTTCCTTTAAAAAGTAACTTACTTTGCAAGTGTAAGCCAGTACATTTCTTTCATACTGAACGGTACATGGAAGTATTAAACTTGGCAAGTCCAGTGTAGTCTGTGTACTATGCACATGAGGATATTATATGTGTGGGCAGCTTGAAGGTACAATCCTTCGTAGTACACTGCATTTACACTTGCCATCTGCTTGTTTATTTAGGTTTCAGTATTACTTCTTTCTAGATGTGAAATTAGGATTTAAAGTTGTTCAGTAAGACATTCCATTAGCATTCCAGTATGGAGCTAAGGGTTGAATAGTTGGAGGTGCCTTGTTGATATCATCCTCCTAAAGTGAGTCTAGACTAGTATAGTAAGACTTACTGTATAATATCAGTGTCAGAGTGAAACCATGTTCCGGATTGATCAACAGGGCCACCACTAGCTAATTAAGATCTTTGGTGTGGAATAGAAAAAGCCACCTCTGCCCCAAGTTGTCACAACAACAAATGAATCTCCCCTTTCAGGTTATCTTTGTGCAGAACAAACCTTCCATGGCCATCTAAAGTGGTCTTCATAATCCTGATTTCTTAATCTAGTGCATGGATGTGTATTTTCCAGACTGGGATACCCAAACTTAGATCGTTACAAGTTAAGTTGTGTTTAACTTCTACTGTATTTGTAACATAAAATAGGAATTTTCTAGTTCCCTTGGAACATAAAATAGATATTTTCTAGTTCTCTTGGAATTTTAGCTAAAGTTCAAAGTTAAGGACATGGGATACAGGTGTACCCTACTGTGAAGAGACACACTAGTCATGGCCTCAAAGGACTTACCGAGAGAAGGCCAGGTGGTCGTTGACCAACCCCCAAAAGCCTGTGCAGAAAAATAGCCCTGTGGATTTCCTATTTAAAACACCTTACCAGTGCTGCTGTCTGTTTTACAGGAACATTTACCCAAGTAATTCACCCCGCATTGCTCAGCCAGTTCCTTCTCTGACTCTGCATCCTTGTACCTCACAGGCATTAAGATGACTCTGCAGCAGCCCCTGGTCCTCTCCAAGTCAGCAAGTTAGAAGAGGGGGATTTTAATACCTCTCTTGGGCGGCGATCAGATGCATTTATTTTGGGGGAGGTGAGGAACATTGGGAATGCCATTTAGTAGGTATCAGAAATTGGTGCCCTCAGGCTGAATTCGGCTCAGAATCCTCTTTGCTTTGTCTGGCACATCATTTAAAGTAGAAAAACTCACCTGAAAATCCTGTTGTTTTGCTTCTCTTGAGTCATCACTACCACCCCTCGTGGAGTCTGTGCGTTCCCACTCATCAGCCTCCTCCTTGTCATTATCTTGCCTCAGCCAGTGTGATCCAGAAAGCATGGTACATTTTCCGAGGGATTGTGAGAAGGAGACACACAACATACGTGTGTGTGGCCAATGTGCACGTAGTTGCAGAATATAGTTACATAATCGAAAACAAACAAACCATAAACAGCTAGCGTCTTTATTTGCAGAACAGCATGGTCTGCAGTGAGAGACCAGGAATCTCTCTCTGAGATACCTGCCTCGTGGGCATAATGAGTGCCAGAGTTCTTTTGTTGGGAGCCGGCCCAAACCATCCCAGGCATCTCAAATGAGTCAACGTTGGTTTTTTTTCCGCCTCCATCCACATTCTGATCTGCTTGGAGGATATCCCCAGTGTCCACAGTCAAGTAAATCCTGCTTTCTAGAAAGTGAATCAGAATCATCAAGGTAGCCTAAAATGTCTATGGCCCAAGGTGCCGCTTGTGAGAGCTGAACTCAGATACTCCTGAGTTTACCTCATAGCTTATGGCTTTACTTCTGTGACCAACGTCATAGTAACCAAAGAGTTCCCAACTTTTGCTTATTTGCCCCTAAAAGTGTTACCTGGGGGAAAATATAATGCTTATTTTTCAGAGGTAAAGCAAAAAAAAGTATGTGTAGTTTTTTAGGGGGTGGGGCAGAGGTAATTAGGTTTATTTGTGTATTTTTTAGTGGAGGTACTGGAGATTGAACCCAGGACCTTGTACATGCTAAGCATGCACTCTACCATGAAGCTATACCCTCCCCCAAGTGTGTGTATTTTTAATATACTTAGAAATACATTTGTGTAAATGATAGACATAGTTTGGTCAAGTACAGGCACGCAGTGTTGCATTTCAGTATTTAAAAGAATGTTGTATCAAGAAGTATTATTCACATTTCTGAGTAGGAAATACATATTCAGGAAAAAAATCACTGAGACCATTGATATGGCCTCAATAATGTCTAACATTTCTTTATCCTTACCTTGGCCCCAGCTTGACTCCTTAAAATTCAAAGTAATAATGAGTTTTTCTTATTTTTATATTATTAAAGTCATGGTTTATTTCTGTCCAACTACTAATTTTTCTATAGCAGAGCTTTCTCAGCTCTAAAAATTGAGGACAGAATTTTTGTTACTTTAATTATTATTTACCGCAAATGCTGTCAAAAGGCATGTCATCTTTGACTTTATAATTCCAGCTTCTAGGCATCTTATTATTTCATCTCTGTTTTTCTTAATCAACGTTTTCCAAAATACACTTCCCCAGCCTGACATAAAATGAACATATGCCTGTTTGGATTGCCAAGGGAAAAGGTTGAAATCTATGATGTATGGACTCCTAAAAACGAATCACTGTTTATACAGGTTTTAATTGTTTTGTAAAGTCTTCCATAGTCGATAGAGATAGGCTTAATTGTAATTTAAGGTGCTGCATTGCCTCCTTGTTTTAGTATTGAGTTGATAGGTAATGTCTATAAAGTGCTTGGAGTTATTCCACAAGGCTGGAGAGCTTTATGCAATTCTGTACACACCTTGATGAAAGGAAGAGTAAATGTCATAAATATTTTATAGCACACATGTTTTATTAATATATTATAGACAGCAAGCTAAAGGTGAGGAGGTCGGCACCTTACTCACCTTCGTACTTCCTGTCCCCCCACCGGACCTGGTACTTGATAAAAAGCTCAATAAATGTAAGAATTGAAGGGAAGATGTCTCATGTTATTATTAGCAACAGTATCATTTGTAATAGACTCCCCAAGCCATTCACTTTCCCATCTGGCTTTAAATTTCATCTCAATATGCCTTCTGTCAATTAAATGATATTTAAATTTTCACTTCTATAATTATTTGATTGCTAAATCTTACGATCAACAAGTTGGACATTCAGCTCAAACCCTTTGCAAATAAAATGGTATCGTTTTTGTCAGCAAGGGGATACACATTCAATGCAGTATTTCAGGAGATTGTGACAGCTATTGGTCAAAGAACATTAATCAAGTAACTGAGATGTTATAAAATTGGTGGAAATTACACAGTAACCAGGAATTAAAAGATTTGAGACTGTCTGTGGTTAGCCTCTTAACCTTTTGAGGAGTTTGAGCATGCCTGTAACTGTGAATTTAACATCTCTTCAATTGTGTGTGCTTAAGATCCTTTTTATTACGTGTAATTTTCTGCGTAAAGCGATCAGCTAGATAAGCTGTATTTCAAAACTTTTCAGTGTCTTTTTATTACATTATCATCACCATGGTTGATTCATTTATGAAACACAAAGTACTCCCATTTGGAGAGATTTATTCTCGTATCAATTTTTTTTTCCCCCTGGATTTGCCAGAATGCCGTCATGTTCGTGTTCTGAAGGTTAATGCCCAAAGTCAAGCAGACAGAAGCCAAGTGCTGCAAGGTTTCCAAGATTAGGACTGATTCCCTTCACAGAAATAAATGATTCCTGCCATGTTCAGTGATTTTGTGCAGTGCTCCCCACGGCTGAGTGAGTGCATCAATACTGTAGTCCTTACCTGCTGTACATACTGATGACACTCGGTGTTAACTTGATTGACTGAGCAGCACACTGGAGAGGACGCACCTGCAAGAGAAGTGCAGACACATATATTTTTATCCTGGTCTTGAAACATTTATTTTACATTTATTTTCCTTGGGAGCCATGGTTTCAAATTCCAGGGGCTCTCACACCACACTACTCAGGTAGAACAAACCTGGAAGTGACGCTTTGTTTTCCGAATGATACCGAAAATGGTCTCGGGTTGATCCCCTTTGCCAAAGCCTAATTTTTATGCTTTTGAGGGGAAAATGACATGAAGGGGATGATGAAGAGTCCTGACAAACTAGTGACTCTGTGGAATTTAAGGGTCTTAAGAGGTTCTATCTCCTGATGGGCAAGTGGGTCATTTAATTCAATTCTGAGAAATTGTTTTGACTCTATTTGTATGTTATATTTTATGATCATGTTTCGTAGGCTTTGAGGCAGCAGCAGAAAAGAAGAAATGGAGTCTCAATGATGGTAAACAAGACTGTTCCTCGTGTTGTTTTGACACCATTAAAGGTGTCTGACGAGCAGTCGGATTCGCCGTCAGGTAAAGAGCTAACATACTGTATGCTTGGCCAGTTTCTCCCCGGAGGAGACTTCCTCACCGAGAGAGATGTCATGAATTTTCTCTGAAACTGAGTAATATTTCCACTTGAGGTTTCATTTAATTTTTGTTTATACCTTTGACTCTTTCGGTGATTTAAAAATAATAGGGTATTTCTCTCTCTAAAAAAGAGAAAGCGCACCAGCTTGCTCTCATCAAAGGAGTTCCTTTGTTAATGCCATAGATGTGAGGAAATGTGCGGTACTGCTAGGTGGGTATTTTTGTTGCTGCTTTGGCTTTTGTTTGAATGTTGAACTTTAATAGTGGACCACATGCTGATGTGGAATGCCATCAAAAGCCGTTCTTGCGTGAGTGTGAATTTGCTTTCCAGTCCTCTGCTGCAAAATCAGGAATCCTTTATGAGTTTTTGTGTTCTGGCAACATTCTTCTCACCTCAGTGCAGCCCTGACCTTTTCTTCTAATTTACCTTCTGTCACTTTATCAACCGTGTACCATTCTATTTATTACAGATTGATGTTTGCGTTTTCGGTTCCGGCTTCAACATAAAGTTATTCATAAAGGCATGGTCTCTCCCTCCCTTCAAGCCTCTCTTCATCCTTCATCTTTCTGTCTCAGTCTTGCATCGTCTCCGAGCGTATAGTATAGTCGAAGCTTATTCGTGTATTTTTACAAAAGAGCCGAGTGTTTCTTTCAAAAGCTATCAGATCAGTGAACGTGTTTTTGACTCCACTATCAGGCCATCTGTTCTTGCTTTTTGTTCTGTTTGATTGATTTATTGGGCTTTTCTCTTTATATCCAGTAAAGGAATCAGATTGTGGCCAAAGGTAGTGTATTAACTCTTAGAAAAGGAGATTGTATCTATGGTTTTTAAAACAATTTTAGATTTTTCTTTTCAAGGACAGCAAGAGGAAGATAATGACATAATAACTATTTCCTTTTTTAGGATCCGAGTCTAAAAATGGTGAAGCAGACAGTTCAGATAAAGAAATGAAACATGGGCAAAAATCTCCCACTGGAAAACAAACAAGTCAGCACTTAAAACGATTAAAAAAGTCTGGTTTAGGTGAGTGTTCAACAGACTGTAACAGTTCACATTTGAGAGACTTAAATCTTTTTTTTAATGAAATTATAGAAAAATTCTTAACGCTTTTTAAATAGTTAAACAAGGAAATTTTTAACTCTTTCCAATCTATCTAAACCCAAAAGGGTGCTAAATAAGGCTGCATATTACAATGGAATGATTTTAAGCATGTTGCTCAACTTGTGAATTATACTATTGGATGAGGCGGAGGTTGAAGATATGAGATTTTAAACGGTGTATGTATACTAAGTAATTATCTGCCACATCATGGTTCTCTTTAACGTGCAGTGTTTTGTTCCTGCAACTGCGTTTCACTTTATTGGAATATGCTGTATGGGGTGGGGGGAAATGTGACTTTTACAAAGAGTTCATTGCACTGGAGAATACGTTGTCGTCGGGGTCTGCTGCAGTGAAACTGCTCTGCCTTGCTTTTCATCTTAGGCTGCTTTTGAAATATTCAGTAGTGCTTGTCTGAAAACCAGTATACAGTTGCTGAGAAGTGTGGGAGCCTCAGTTACTGGGTCTGGCAAGTCAGTACCAGGTTTTTCTCCTGAAGACTTCCTTCCTGATAACTTTTTATCAGGAACTCTACAGCCACATTAGAGGAAAAGGAATATGGAAATTCAGAAAAGGAAAGTAAACGTATCCTAGGCTGAACAGTAAATTCTGAACTAAATCTGCCTTGTTGGATGTCTGGACGTAATGGCTTCGTTTCTGTCTCTCAGTTTTTCCATCTCAGAGTCAGGGCCATGATAATGTCCCAGATCATTGTAGCATTTTGAAAAATGGTTGGTAGGCAGTACAAATGTATTGACCTGAACTTTATTACTAGTTCTGCCACTTAACTTTCTTGGCAGCTTAGAGTAATTTTTATTTGCAGAGTTTATCTAATTGTAAAATTTAAACAAGATTTTTAACCCATTTATTTATTTTAGTAATGGTTTATTGATTGCCTACTATATATCAAGATTCTGTTAAATCCTGGGGACATATTTTCAATAATGTCTTGGAATAGAATTTATATAGCCTTATTACATAAGAGATCTTTGGGAAAACAGAATTTATTTTTGTTTTAAATTCTTTAAACATAGCGTAATCTCTTTTGCATTGTTTCCAAAGCTGAATCATTTTCTAGGTATTGTCTAGCCCAAATGTATTAGTGTGTGTTAGTGTATAACCACACTTAGATGTATATGCACATGTTTTTTCCTAGTCTTTTGAGTATTTTAAAGTAAATGCTTTAATATGAGTAGCTTCTGAAGTGGAAAACTCTAATGGGAGAGTGAAATGGAAAAAATGTCCTAAAAAAAGCCAAGCCCCCCAAAATATCACATTATGATATCCTAAGTAATACAAAAGTCAGTGACCTTCAGTGAAAAACTGTCTGCTACCCACCTCAGTAAAGTCAATGCCATATCTTGAGCTTTAGAAAATTTAAGGCACAGGGACCTCCTCCTCTCTGTACTTAGCTAGTAACTTCAAGGCTGGAGGTCCACAAGAGCTGGCACCCTCATCCGGAGCTGCTCAGGTCTCCAGGCGGGATCTCTTGTTCTCATTGTTGTGACCTAGAAGTCCCACTTGCCACTTAACACCCTACATTTTAAACATCATCCAGTAAAGATATTTCAGCTAACTTGTTAGCAGATTACAAAGGTGATGTCAGGAGACCACCGTGTTCTTTTTAACCTCCTTTCTTGTAGACTACAAAGTAACAGAAATAATGAAACTACTTTGATGAAGGAATGGAGAAGTGAAGTCCTGTTCACTGCCCAAATTGAACACAATGGTCTAGATATTTTGGTGTGTTATCTCATTTAGTCCTGACCTCAGTTATGTCCAGTAGAATGATTTTTATTCTACAGCTGAGGAAACTGAGGCTCAGGGTTAAGGAAGCTGTCCATAAACGGCACAGCTGAGATACAGGCCAAGGCACCTCTAGCTCGACAGCCTAAACCATCGCTTTGGGAACGTCCTGAACATCTGATCATCCAGCCTGCGCAGTAAACCCGTGGGCACCACTGAGGAGCAGCTCGGCATCTGTGATGCGATGAGTCTGCCGTAGGTGTTAACATGCAGGTACACTCAGCTCATTACACACAGAAGAGGAGCTAGCAACCAAAAGATTTCCCAGCTGATCCTGTAAAATCAAACCGACAGAGGAAGAAGGGAGGTTTTAAAATAAGTCAATTAAGGTAAAAATCTGTCAAAAATAAACTGAAGGTGAAATACTGGGAAGGAGCTGTGACTGACAGACTCACCCAGGCAGCAGCTGGCAGGATGCAGAATAGCTTATTTTGTGCAAATGAAGTCAGTAGTACCTTTCCAGCCCCCATGCCCAGCACTACACAGGAAAAGTGAAAACGTGTGAAAGGAGAGCAACAGCCTCAAATGTAACCAGCTCCAGACAATATCCCGTGTCTCTTTTAGAAAGTAATATTTTTGATGCTCTATGGCATCTTATAGAGTAAAGGTTCTCTGTGCTGGGAAGCAGTTTCGAATCAGGATGGTATTGAGTAGCCCATCACGCATATTTATTTGTTTTTGATGGTGATAATTTTTAAAATATTTTTTATGGAGGCATATTTATGTACATTTTGCTCCCCTCTCTTTGCCATGACGTTGTTAATTCCTTAGAAACAGTGACCTTCCCATCCATCTTCGTGGTACTCTTCACAACTGCTATATCCCCCTCTTTAGTAGGTGCTGCATGAGTTTTGAATGAATTATTTGTAAGTAACGGCATAGCTAGTGAGTCTGTCTGGACAAATGAGGCATCCTGCAGATTTCAGCCTAGTAGGGTGGTTATTTATACATCCTTGAATGAGAACGGTCCTGTGCTCTTGGGGAAGGTCATTCTTTGTTGCGCCAGGGCACAGCCGCAGAACTAACGCAAGGAAAGGTGAGCCTGCTGGACGCCTCTTAGCCAGCCAGACAGGGAGTCGTCTGTTTTTCCCACCAGGTAGACATCTAACTCATACAATTTCAGAAATGTGATTTTAACCGTCTTTGTCTTCTCTAGGTGGGGGTAACTAAGTCCTAACCTGCTGAAAGCATTCTGAATGAAAACAAATGCTGTTAAGTCTGGTAATTTTGAAACTAAATCCAGTCACAATCAGACTCCAGGCTGTTAAGCCTAAATTTTGATCCTCATTGTGAGATTTCCCTGACATGACATAAAATAGTTCTAACTGTCCCTCAGTATTTCCTTTTGGTCTATAGCAATTACTTAATTTGTCAAAGTGCAGAATAGTCACCCTGTTCAAGTTATAGGCTTCACCTGGATCTTGGCATCTAGATGTGTGTAGCCCAGGGCACAGCGAACCCCAGTGTGTTTCCCCGAGGACTTTGCTGTAAAGGACACACCGCAGACTTCCTCATGTTCCTTCATGTGCCAGCTTCCCTGGGGAGGGTTAGGAGCACACAGTAAAAAAAAATAATAATAATTTAAAAATTAGTAATAATGATAATAGAGCATCACCATCCCTCTGTCCTTCTAGCTCTGATGGTGATCTTGACATTCTTATGAGAAATGTATCACTCACCATGGGAGCCTATTACTTCTGACATGGTTTTTTTTTCTTAATTTTTTATTTTATTTTGTTTGTTCTTGGCCAGGGTTATGCATGAAAATTATTAGACTGTTTCTCTGAGTAGCTCTCAGACTGAACAGACATGGTAACCTGAGGCAAGTGAATGCAGCTGAAAAAAAAATTGTGGATCTAAATTACAGAGTATTTCTCTGATGATGCTGTAATAAAAAGCAAACAAGACCTTGTTGGTCTCTCTTCCATTTGTGAATCACGCATGGGAGAAACACACTATTCTGACATGCATGAAAACAAATGCTAACAATATCTACAAGGGCCTTTTTATTATCACAGGGCTGGAAAACTCATGTGGTATTAGACCACCAAATAACCAGGCAGTGGAAACCACATCTGGTGAGGGGTTAGGTAGGTGCTGGCCAAAAATGGAGTTTGCAAAACCTGGTTTTTAGCAAAGGATGAAACTCATTCAGAACCTTCCCTCTGGAGTTTTCTGAGATGGATTGTGAACATGTGAAAACCATGTTTGATGATATTCTCTCTTACAACTTTTTTTGTATTGATTTCTCACATTTTTCCATAACTAAAATGTACGTTCTTTGAACTGGGGGTCACTGACCTGAACCAGTTTTTAACTATGCTTTTTCCTACCCAATCACATAGTAGGAGTTTAAAAACTGCTTGCTAAACAAATCAAAGCTTCTAATGGATGTCTCTGAGGGATTTTTAATAAATGTCCTCGCTGAGCCCAACTTCTGGGATTCATTCCAATGTATTTTATTTGGTTTAATCTTTTTGTAGTGAAGAGTTACAATGTTGCTAGTTTCATAAAATGTTACATACTTCTAAAATAAATTAATGCAGGAAAATAAAAATAAAATTTAAATAGTAAGCCTAAATGCTATCATCAAAAATAATTTCCCCCAGTATTTTATAAACATTATTTGACATCCCCTATTACGTAGCCATGGTCAGAGATCATCTTAGAAAAGCTGTATTATACCATTTTAATTAAAAGTACTAAATTTAATTAAGTTTAGCCTGAATAATAAAAAAGAAAGGAAGGAAAACAAAAAAATTGCTAAACTTTGCCACAAGGTATTTTCTTATCGAAAAGTTCTCTCCAAAGATATGGATATAAGGATTTCCATATTTCCAAATATGGAAAGCTGAAATAGGGGTGATTATCTTTTTAACTACTCAATCTTTGGACAGTATAGTATAAAGGATGAGTAGATAATTACGCCTGTAGTCCCTCTTACCTCCATGTGTTTGTTAGTTACATTATTTTTTAAGCATCAAGGTCGTTAACATTTAATATTCTATTTTTTTACCATAATCCTCATAGTTCACTAACTCCCTGGTACTGTATGTTAACGGATTCAGTGCTCCCTGACAGACTTTTTGCAGTTTCTTATTTCTGAAGGGTACTTGGATTCATGTTGTATAGGATTAAGTTTTGTCCTCTGATTTTTTTTTTTTTTTTTCCCTTAGACTTCACTCTTTGAAAGCCTGTTTTTCCTCTCTGAGCTCTTTCGTAATCATCCCTCTCTAATTTCTGTGAGACAACGAGGAACTCTTACGTCTTGACCTCTTTCTGTTTTCCTTTGGGTAGTTCCTCGTAACAAAAAGCCTTGGTCTGCGCTTTCATGTGCTCCTTCCCTCTGTGTGTTTGTGTGTGTCTGTGTGTCTGCATGTGTCTGTGTGTGCACTTTCTATGCTGAAATCCTGTGTGGCTTCCCTTCTGGTAAAGAGGAGGCTCTGAGCCAGCAGAGCACTCAATGATCAACAGGTGCACAGAGGCTGCAGCCTTAACTCAGATGGGTGCTTGTCTAGCTCCCGTTGGTCAAAATACTAATTTCCCTGACCCCAATCAGACACTTCCGCACAATTTTTCTCACAAGGTCAGCCCGGCGGCGTCTTGTAGAGCATAGCTTTTACTGTGTGTGGTAAGTTGGCAACTGTTGCTTCTCCTCCCTGTTCTCTCGACCTCAGCTACTTTGCACTCTCTAGTGTCCAGGAATTACACACGAAAATGACTGCATCTTTTCTTCCTCTGCTTAGTGTAGAGAGATGAGGTACCAGCTTTAATGAGATAAGACAGTCAGATCTAATGAGATTGTTCTTAAGCCAACTAAGAGTAACTGTGTGAGGATAATTAAAATGGAATTAAACATCCTGTGTGGCAACAGATTGAGCAGTAAGTTCATCTGCTCTGTCTTTATTCCAAAATTATAAAACATATTTTTGCTTAGATGGACATCTTTGCAATAGATCTTCTTTTGACTTTGTCATAAAAGACTGTTGTACCTCTATGAACCTTTTTTTTCTATGATAATCTAATACTTTGAACCATAAAATAGTAACCAGTAGCATAAGTCCTACTTCTCACATTATCCATAACACATGTTCCTAAAGTTGTATAATTTTCTCATTTCTCCAATACTCCCTCTGAGAATCACTCTTGGTAAATGACCTCAACTCCCTCATATGGAGAATATTTAGGCCACCCTTCAAGATTAAGCAAATTCCTTTCCTATAACTTTCATCACGTCTGTTGCCAGGTTTTGCCGTTGCCTCCTCTGCTGAGGAAATAAGCTGCTCCCTAATTCTTCTCTCCTGATAGCCTCTTCTGTTTTACTGTGAGATACTTCAAATGTATAGAAAGACGCCGATGCTAATAAAACATGCATCCGTATACCCATCACCTTGACTTCACTCCTAACAAATGTTAGGAATTCATTGGTCATGCTTTAGATTGAAAAAAAAGAATACAACATTTGTACTTTTTTATGTTTATATGCGGGATTGAGCTATAAACTTGCTCTCTCATATTGTCCTTGTTTGTATTTATTTTGGAATAAAGGTTATATTAACAATAAAGTGCACTGAAGAGCTTGCTTTCTTTACCTGTTCGCTGGAATATGTAGAAAATGAAGTAGTGGGAGAGATCTTTGATATCTTGGTAAAATTCATCTTTAGAACTATTACATTATGTGCTGTGTGTGTATGTGGGGTTGGAGGGGTTGCCTATTTGTTTGACAAAAGTTTTCACAAACTTAATTCAGGTTTTCTGTTTTTAATATAATTAGAAAATTTGTGAACTTGAAATACTTAAGGTTATCTGTCTTCAAAGATACTGACTAAAGTCACAGTGTTACGCCTTTTATGCATATTATACTTTTCAAAATTGAATTTTAATTATAATTATATTTGCCTTGTAAATCTGTACTATATCTCAAATTATTACCTACCTCTCATTCCTGTTCATGTGTATTTATGCTATCTCTCACTGGAGGTATAGCTATTTTATTAGTCTTAAAAAAAAATCTTTTTCTGTTGATGTCTTCATTTCCTTTTCTAGGTCATGAATGTCTGCGCTTATTTTTAGTCTTTCTCCTTTCTTCTTTCTCGAGTTTTTATTCTACAGTTCATTGACTTCTTGATTTGCACACTTAACTCTTGAATTTTCAATATTTTTTTCTACTCTGTTAATACTTACAGTTTACCTTTAAAACCAGTTGAGCTGCGTGTTACAAATTCTGGTGTTGTCATTTAGAATCTAAATATTTTGTAATTTCCATTACAAATTTATTTTCTTGAACTTATGAAATACTTAGAAGCGTGCTAGCAAATGTCCAAATATAGAATGCGTGTGGGAGGATTGGAGAGTTGCAATGTTTCTGTTATGGATTCCTAATTTTTCTTCTTTGTGGATAGAGAGATGAGGTTTTATATAATTCTTCAGTGTTTGTTGGTCAGTGGGTTTTTCTGGTTGTTTTTTCTCTTACTGTTCCTTGAGTGCTGACAAAAAACTTGCTTTCCCTTAAGAGCTTGGTGCCCGTGCCCTGTGTCATTGGTTCAGGACTGATTATTGAGTTTTTAACGTCCTCTATATTCTTAGGACAAGTTTTTTTGTCTGTTATCTCAATTTATGGTAAAATGTGTTAAGACTTCCCACTAGCATTATGTGGTGCCAATTTCTCTTTTTAATTCTCTCAGTTTTAAATCTTGAATGCTGTGCTGTTTAGATGTGTGCAGGCTTAAGGTCATTGCATTTTCCCAATGAATTACTCCTTTTACACTTAAGGAATGATCTTTCTTATCCCTAATAAGGTTTTTTAACCTTCATTTACCTTTGTCTGGTGTTAATATTGTAGTATTGCTTTCTTTGTTTTTTGAATGTCTGCCTGGTATTTCTTAGTTTATCTCCTCATTTTCTTCTATGTGATTTTTATTTTAATTATGTCTCTTGTAAAGCAGCATAAAATTGGATTGTGTTACTTTTAAAATCTAAGATGAAAACCCATTTATATATTTTTTTTATTGTGTTGGACTTAATTTAAATTTTTTTTTCTCCTTTTATGTCTTCATTTGATTGATTGAGTTTTCATTCCATGAATTTATTTGCAAGTTATAAGTCTTTTCCATTTCTCTCATTGGCTACCTATGCAGTTTTAACAAAGTAAAGACCTACGCTGTGTCTCTCTTCCCAAACAATGCCAAGGTTATGTAGGGTTCTCATTTCAGTCACACCTTCCCATCTTGCATGCAGTTGTTGCCTACTATTTTTTTTCATTTTGTTTTAATTCTCATTAGTTATTAGTATTATTTTTCACTGTTAATATTTATTTGGAGTAACTCATGTGTATTAATCTTTTAGTTTATCATTGCTTCTGCAACCGACTCATTCCTTCTTTGGTTTAATTTCTTTATTTGATAAGAACATCCACTAGTGGTTTTTCAGCAAGATTCCCTAAGGGGTAGTTTCCATTTTGGATACTGAGAATACTCTTGTATCATTTCTGTCACTGCCATTTAGAGAGACTTGGTTATTAATGAAATTCTAGACTGACACTTGTTTTCTTCTGGCCCTTTGAAGATATTTCATTGTCATCTGTTACTGATTGATGTTAAGGTTCCTGTGTCTCATTGTGATCCCCTTGGAGGTAATCTAGTTTTGTTCAAAACTGTTTTCAGGTATTCTTTTTATTTTTGATGTTTTGCTATTATAACACATCAGATGAAGGAATGGCTATTTATCCTTGTTGAGATTTGGTGTATAACTTCATCTGAGGACTCTTGTCATTTTTTTCAACTCCAAAAATTTCAGACATTAGCTCTCTAAATATTGCCTCTCTGCCATCTGCTGTATTTTTTCATTCTGAAACTCCTATAAATGTGCATCCTGGCTGCTTATCCCATTCCCTGTATTTCTTCTCTATTCTGTTTTGTTTGGTTTTTTTTTTTTTTTTTTTTTTTGACTCATCATTTTGTGCTACATTCTAGGTATTTTCATCAACTCTGTATTTTTATTTTTCAATAATTATTTTATCTGCTGTGTCCACTGAATAGTTAAGTAAGTTTTAAATTTTCATTTCTAGAAATTCTATTTGGGTCTGTTTTAAATTTGCCTATTTTTTTAATCATAGTATCCTGTTTTTTTCGTAATGGATTTATTTCCTTTTTTGTCTCTAATTATTTAAAATAAGAACCAGCGATTTTTTCTGTTGGGGACCAGAGAGTAAATACTCCAGGCTTTGCAAGCTGTGTAATTTCTGTCACAACTATTCAACCCAACATTGTAGCACAAAAGCAGACCCAGACAGTATCTGTAAACAATTGGGCATGACTGTGTTCCAGTAAAAGTTTATTTACCAGCAGCCACTGGACTAGATATAGCTCATGAGCTATAATTTGCTGACCCTTGATTTAAAACATACTCTTAAAATCACATTCAAGTGGTTCTGTTAACTCAAGCGACTCAGAGCAGTGATTCTTCTGTTTGATACATCAGCTGACTGTCCCTTATGGTGGATTGTTTCCTTGTGTGTCATAATTTTGAATTGTGGACTCTGTATACAGTCTTCTGTTAGAGGTCAGTGTGCCTGAGTTGCAGAATTATCCTACAAAGCCTGTTGGCATTTCAGACTTTGCAGCTAACATTTTTGTAAAGGATTGCGTTTTTAAAGTATTATTTTCCTCAAAATACCCTCAATAGGAATCTTCTGAAATAATCCACACTTAGTGCTCTGCCTGACACATGGGGAGCACATGGCTATCAGCTAGCAATGCTCTCATTATCTCTATTAAAATTAACAGCACTGTTTCTATTATCAATAATCCTAGGTCTTATAGAATCTGCAAAAACTGTAGTTGTTACCATTTATGCTCCTAAGGTTTTTGAAGATTCTGATTAATTGGCAGGTCATAATTAAAATAATTCTTTATCTAGACAGGTGCTACTTGAGTTACAAATATAAATGGTATTGAGTGAAGTACACATTCTGAAAATTAAAGACAACTAAGGCAAGATAGAAACTCAAAGAAATTTTGGAGATTTCATTCTGAAATATCATTTTTAAAAGAGATAGAATTAAATATATTATCAAATATATGTGTGTTCAGTATATACCTGTGTTTGTGTGTATGTGTATGTACAGGTATATGTTTTTCCCAGTCTGTAGTGAATTCATGCCTCTTGCTTGTTTATCACAGGACACTTGAAATGGACCAAAGCTGAGGATATTGACATAGAAACCCCGGGATCTATTCTTGTCAACACTAACTTGAGGGCATTAATAAACAAACATACGTTTGCTTCCTTACCTCAGCATTTTCAACAGTACCTCCTGCTTCTGCTCCCAGAAGTGGATAGGCAGGTAAGTAGAAGTTCCAGACAGTTGATATTAGTCACTAGGTATGTTATTATGAAGTGGCAGGTCTGTTATGGAAGACGACTGACACATGGACAGATTGTTTTGTAATAATCTATTGTATTTATGCAAATTTATACTTCCTGCTAGCATTGGTGTATTTGTTTAATCTGCCAAAACAGAATGATTTTTTATTATCGGTAGTGAGCCAATTCAAATTTTAAAGTACTGTACATTGCTATAGAGTGAAAAGAACAGACAATAGACATACCCACATTGGGAAGAAAAAACCAAGAAATCAAACATTCCATTATCAAATAAATCTTTGAAGTAGCTGCTCCTTTGCCCTGAGGGAATATTGAAGTGCGGCAATAAAAAGCCAGGGTTTCTAAGAAATTATGTAAATGTTTTTATTCTCAACTCTTTCCAAAAAGCACTTAAAATTTATATTTGGAGTTGCCTCTGAGAGTCTATCATCATGAATATGATTGCCTATAAATAATCACCTTTCATCTTTTTTTTAGTACAACTGGAAATACTTTAAGTGTATTTTTGTGTTTCTGAAAAGCCTCTAAAATAAGGAAATACAAATATAGACAGATAATAGTGGGCATCAATCACCTTCTAAAGCTGTTACCTTTCAAAAGGAAAAAATATTTCATCATAAACTTTTATTAAATTTCATAGAAATTATTAAATGGTAACTAGGGAATGTTTCCTTGTGATTCTCATTTCAATAAATTTTGACACCGTATGTAGTTTTCAGTTGATGGACATAA
The DNA here is from genome assembly GCF_036321535.1 of Camelus dromedarius. Classification (NCBI taxonomy): domain Eukaryota; kingdom Metazoa; phylum Chordata; class Mammalia; order Artiodactyla; family Camelidae; genus Camelus; species Camelus dromedarius. The sequence goes on along the minus strand of NC_087467.1, from coordinate 8,089,078 downwards.
TGTGAGTGTGTTTATGAATTTACATCTCAGAATGATAGATATATCCATAAATTGAAATGGGCAAGATTGATTCAATATTTTTATATTACTTTGAATAAATTTTCTTAGTGTTTTATTGATTCTATTTTCTACTAACTTACCCATCCATTCATACATACTTAAAATTTGATAAACTACTCTTTTCTGCTATTCTTTTGTATGGAGATTATTGTACATATTTAGAAAAATGCTATTTTGATTTTGAGTACATTTTTGTTTGAAAATTTGTTCAATATTTACTATGAATGTGGTATGTTTTTGGTGCTTTGGAGTAATGGAAATACAGTGAATATCTATTACATCTTTATTGAATCAGTGACTAAATATACTCTAGTTGGAAACAGAAGCTATATTTGTGAATAATGAAAATATGACTTAGAAACAGGTAAGCTTAGGGGAAAAGGCACAAATAAATTGAGCTTTTATATGCAGAAGGGGAAAATCAGAGACAAATTTAAGATCCTTGAATTGGGCTTAGAGATACAGGCAGAATTTGAATAAAATAGATGGAACTGTATTTTATGTGAAAGATTCAAAGGTACAAAGTCAAAAGCTAATTTTGTGGGAGTCTGGATTACAGGAGGCACAGTGCAAATGAATCTGGAAAGACAAATTAGAAGTCAATTTTGGAAGATTCCTTGAGTTTGAAGCTAAGGAGTCTGAACAGTGTTCTCCGTGTTTGCAGCACAAAGCTGCTGAGGGCTTTTGAGCAGAGCTATAAAAGATCGCTGCTTTTTAAGAAAATTATTCTGGCAGTACTGAAAATGGGATGTTAGATGGGAAGCATGAGAGTGGAAAGAGTTGTTAGAAAGCAATTTTAGTTGGTCCAAAAGGCAAAATGAGGGCTTGAATTTGGAGAATAGCATTGAAATTAAATTGGAGTAGGATAATGCAGTCATCATCACCGTCATCATCACTATCATCATCATCATCATCCAATGGTAGCAATTTTACATTTTGTCAAGTAACACTTGAAGCAAGGTATACAGAGAAGCCACCGATAATTCTCGGGTTTCAAGCTGGTATAACTGAGAATTGAGTTCAGGTGTTAAGAAATAGTTGTGTTTTTTTGTTTTTGTTTTTGTTTTTTGAGGGGGGATGGGGAAGTGGATTTATTTGCTACACAACTGTTTTTTTTTCACTTCAACATATGTGTGGTTTATCTTGTTTACAGTTCTGCCTGCAGCTCCTAGAATAAGATTTGGCATATATAATGGATTCAGTAAATCTTTTTGGAATGAAGAAATGACAGATGGTCCTATTAGCCAAATATTTCAGTAACCCAGGAGGCCAGTCTAAATAAGCCTAATATTTTATTCAACCTGTAACAGTTTCTGTTACTCAGTTTTCTCTAGTCACTGTGAGAAATCTAAATGAAGAAAGCATGGTACCTATCCTCAAAAAACATGTAGTGCATTGGGAAATTATTTATTCAAGAAATATTTACTGAGCATATATTACTGAGCATATGCTGCATACACTTTGCTAAGTACAGAATATACAAGAATGAATCGTGCAGAGGAATAAGACAGAGGAGAAGGACATCCTCGCGCTGAAATACACTTTCCTCTGTACTAGGCAAGAAGTCTAATAACTGGATGGATCTATACCAAATTTAGTATAAGACCAAGCAGAGTAACATAAATGTCAAATAGAAGTAGAAAGAAAGTTCTCTGAAGGCACAGAGGATGAAGAACTTTAATCTGAAAGTAGTATTGGAGAAGATTTTATGATGGAATGGATACTTAACTTGAACATTGAAGGACCAGTAGATGTTTCGTAAGTAGAGCCAAAGGAAAGTGAATTTCACCCAGGAAAGTATGTAATTTACAAAGACTTGCTACTTGTATGGTGGGATGTTGTGCTAAAGGGTAGTATGGTCAACATGCTTGATGACTTGGTTGCAGATTAAGCTCTTTTAACTTTTTTTGAAACCAGTTTTTACCATCAGAGATTTTTCAAATGAGAAACAGAAGGCATAAAATAATTTAAAGAAACATTTTAGTGCCTGGACTTAGGGGAGGAGGAGAAGATCTAAAGGACAAATAAATACAGTCCTTATTTTCTCTTAGGAGCCAGTAGCCCTGTGAATAATGTATTGGACAGGCAGAAAGATAAGACCCAGGGAGACTGGGTAAGAGACAATTGCAGTAGTTGAGATAAGAGATAAGAGTCTGACCTTGATCCTTGGCCTTGGAAATGAAAAGAAAGGACTGAATTCCAGGCATATTTTCAACCCAGAGGAGTAGGAATAAATGACATGGGATGGATCTGTAGAAAATCTGGAAGGCAACTGGAGATTTGATCTAGGGAGACTTGGGAGAACAGAAAATCTCTCTGGGCCTATCAGCATTTGATTAAAGAAATTTAGAGCTCTCTGTCTCTCTCTACCCCACCGGAGGGGAGCTCAACCATTTCTCCCAGGAGAAAGAGACAGGCGACTTGCCGCCAATGAGCCACCAAAACTGCTCTGTTTCGGTTCAGTTTATAAAAATACAAATGGGGATGAACATCACCATCTTCTAGACCAGAATGAGTAGGAAAGGCATGGAAATGTGAATCTGATTATATAGGTTTATTTGAGCCAGTGGAATGCAGTATAATTGTGTGAAATACTTAAGTATTTCTCATGTACAAAAGCTTGTTTTCACATGTTTTTACAAAATTTGAAATTCCCATCTTTCTTGTTTCCTTCCTTTGACTATCCCAGGTTTCTGCCTGATTTCTCCCCTGAAGTAGACCTCCAGGCCCTCCTATTCTGGGCCATTTGAAACCAAGCTTTATTTCGTTATTATATCTTTAAAATAAGGGGAGCTAGGTTCCTCATCCATTTATCTTGCCAGTGCCAACTATCATTAAGCAAACTGGATGGATTAAAAACAGCATGTTGTTGCAAATGGCATTGTTTCATTTTCTGGCTGAGTAGTATTCCAGTGTGTGTGTGTGTGTGTGTGTGTGTGTATATATATATATATATATATATATATCACAACTTCTTCATCCAGTCATCTATGATGGATATTTAGGTTGCTTCCATGTCTTGGCTATTATAACTAGTACTGCTATGAGCATTGGTGTGCAGGTGTCTTTTCGAATTGGTGTTTCCTGCAGATGTATGTCCAAGAGTGGGATTGCTGGATCATATGGTAACTCTGCTTTTAGTTTTTTAAGAAACCTCTCTACTGTTTTCTGTAGTGGCTGGACCAAATTGCATTCCCACCAGCAGTGTAGGAGGGCTCCCTGTTCTCCACACCCTCTCCAGCATTTATCGTTTGTGGACTTCTTGATGATGGCTATTCTGACTGGTGTGAGGTGATACCTCCTTGTAGTTTTGATTTGCATTTCTCTGATAATTAGTGATATTGAGCATTTTTTTCTGTGCCCATTGGCCATTTGTATGTCTTCATTGGAGAAATACCTGTTTAGGTCTTCTGCCCATTTTTGACTGGGCTGTTTGTTTTTTTTGAAGTTAAGTCCTTGTCAGTCACATTGTTTGCATATATTTTCTCCCATCCATAGATTGTCTCTTTGTTTTGTTTATGATTCCCTTTGCTGTGCAAAAGCTTATAAGTTTACCATTTGAGTTTAGATGGTAGTAGACACACTTGGTCTACTTTGTATGTTTTCTACCAGCAATACTAAATATTTGTGCATTTAGCTTGGTGCCAGGAGTTGGATTTTGCCAGGGTTGTTGGAGATTTACCAAGGCTCAAATTGAAGGAGCTGCAAGATTATAGGAGATTTGTGAGATACTTGTTGAGGTGGTTGATTCTGGGGTGCAGGCTGGATAGGGAGAAATGTGAAGTCAGAGGGCCTGGAGTGAATGCAGGTCACAGGGAAAGGAAAATGTCACTTTAAAAGCAGAAAGATATGTCATTGAATGAAGTGTTATAGAGTCTCAGAGTAACATATTTTGAATATGATCAGGTAAACACATGAGTCAAAAGTCATCTCCTTGGCCATAGCATTTCAGTTCAGAGGTCAAATACAAAGACACAAGGGGCCAGAGCAGCGTGGTGAGGGCTGGTGAACAGGCAGAATTGGAAATATTGGCTTAATAAATTCAGTGCTTGGGTTTATAGCCAGACTTGGCTTTTTTGCTCAGCTCTCTGCAAGTTGTGCTTGGAGAATTTTTAGAACTTTCTTGATGATACATAACAGATCCTTTCTTTCTTTAAGAATTTGTACTTTATAAACTATGTCTACACAGGACAATTTTGTGACCTTTTTAAAATATATGGCAGCTGGTGGAATAAATGTCGACTGAAGTGGAGCTGTATTTAGGTTTTTATTACACACTCAGATTGAACGTCACTGATGAATAGGTTGTTGTCATTTCTGTCATCTGTATCATTTTTAAGTGATGTTCATCTCCTTCCTCCATTTGGTGGCATCGGGCTATTGGGGCTGTCTCTCCAAATACTTACAAGACCATCCTCCAGCTGCTTCTAAATAAATGACACCCATTATTTTTTTTGTCCGAATGGTAATTGCAGCATTTCAATCCGTTCTTACTAATCTCCTGATTTGGTTCGGCGTTCATATCTGCATGTCTGTGGTCTGTTAAATGGTGCGCCACTGAAGGGTACGTACTGTGTAGGCTCTTTAAAATCCTATCTAGCTTTGTACTCTTCAGGTTTTTGAACTCACTGGCAGTAACGCACATAATTTTAACTGTGGAGAATGTCATTAAACTAAAATGGAACATTTACACAGTCCCTTTTGCAGAGAATTTTGGACCAGGAAAATGAATGTGTGTGTCAGACATTTTACAGCACATGAGAATGTGATTTATTGATTTCTGATGGCTCTGTTGGCATCAGTGTATATATTTAAAGAAGTCACGCAGCCTTTATAAATGCAAATGGGAAAGGGCTTTCCATCTTTTTCCTCCTTGGAAATAGCTCATACATTTGCAATAACTCAGACTCCGCTTAGAGATTGCTCTATGTACTGTATATATTGATTTTTAAATTATACCGTTATTTTATTCTACAAATAGCATATATAATGAAATGTCAATTTACCTAACAGATTATAAAATTCAAAAGTATTAGAGATATGAAAAAATACTAGTATCTTAAGCCTTTAGGTAAAAGTAAGTGCATACTTGAGATGTAATTATTTTAATGGAACTGACACTTTGGCTTTTTTCCTGCTTCTGAAAGCATATCTTAAAGTACTTAGGAAATCCAATATTCCTTCTAGCCTAAGTCACTTATTGGTGATAGTAAATCACACATGGCCAAAGATATCCTTGCAGAATGCGCCTGGCTATTTCCATTCTCGCCATTTGGGCTTTATACTTCTGAAGGGAAGTGATTTCATCTGAATATTATTCATCCCTTAGCTAACTGGAGAGTTAACATCAAATTCTGTTTATCAGCATCTGCCTTAGTGTATATCAAATAATGTTTAGACTGGATTGAATTACAGGTGTGCAAGTAATTGCACGTGATAGGCAATCCGACAAATGGAGCCTACTTCAGTCCCGTGCGGGGAGGGGTGGCGGTTAATTGAAGAGCACAGACTCATTTAACCTGGAGAACATCCCGTTCTATGCATTAAACCACTTTTTTCCTCCTTTATATTGGGTTCTGGGTGGCAGCCTCCTAGCCTGAGGGGGTATCTTTGGCCCTGTATGATCACCGGCCACGAGCAGGAATAAATAGTTAATGTTGGCATCTAATAGTTACATAATTACCATTTTGTTATGTGAGTTATTTTGATATGTATGTATGCATAATACTTCACTACCTGCTTATACAGGAATGGAGAATACAGAACTTTAACCTTGCTTTATTATATGAATGACTAGAATTTGACAAAGGGAGTCCTGCATATGACAGATTACACAGTAATGTCCCTCATGTTAATATGGGGCATCCAATGCCAAGATCACCATGGACCATTGGGAACAGATGTCATACAATGAGATACCCTTAAATTAGGCTCCAGGGTAGAAGGAAGAGAACCGATTTCACTTGTTACATCACTGCGAGAATGCCTAGTAGTTATTAAACCCTACTCAAAAAATAGAGTTGCCTGAGAGAATATTTTGGTTCCATTTGTAAAATGTATTAAAGATCACTGTAAAGGAATGAAAAATCAATTATCAGCAGGAAGTGAACAGTGTAATAATGACTGAACCCATGGGTTAGGGTGGCAGTAGAAGTCCACATCTTTAATTCACTTTGCTGCTTCTAAATCCCCATTAAAATGATGCTGGCTTTTCCTCATTATTGTATTTCTTTGTGATTTCTGGGACACAGGGGAAGAATGCCATCCAGAGTCCAAAAACTGTGAGAAATTTCTGCAGGAGATAATGAAGGTGAGGCTAGATGGAGCTAAGAGAAGACCGAAGGGAAGTGCCTGCCTGGGTGGAGCTGCCTGTGGATCTGACTGTGGGTTTACATTAGATGCACCCCGCGGGGTTATCAGGGCCAGAGGCCATGGTGGAGCCTTCAGGAAGGGCAAATCTCTGTCCTGCTCTTGCTGTCTAGAAAGGTTCCTTTCCAGAGAGAGAGGATTTGGTCTCTCAAGTGCAGAAGTTTAGCACTGCTTATGTTTCCAGTCTGTGCTTGCCTCAGGGGTTGGCTTGTATTCTCCATCCAAAGGCTGGCTGGCTGTCTTGCCAGCTAAAGGGAGACCTAGTCCCACTGATGCATCTTTCAACGAGTGGTTACTTCTTTCTTCATTAAAGAATCAGTCACTGCTCCTCACAAATGCAGACCTTTACTTGAGGAAGCATCAGAGGAGTAAACATGCACTTTTTCCTGATCCATCTGAGCCTGAAAGACGCCTGCAAGGTCCAGCAGAGTTTCAGAAGAAACCATCTCACTATCCAATCATGATCCAACACCTACGGACCTGTCTCTCTTAGGATGAGAAGACCGATCAGTAAGGCGACATAGGAAAGATTTGGCAGTAAATAAAATAGACCCAGTGTGACAGTTCAGAGAGCAAGACCCACTGTGTGTTACTGAAACAGGATAAAAATGATTTCGACAATACCTATGAGTAAGCTGAAGATGATTCAGGAGAATTTAGTTATATTTACAAATATTAGTTGAAGTTTTCCAGTGGGCTATGCATGTGCGAGACATTGAGGTCTCCTGTTATATGAGACTGTCACCTGTCTACCTTCATCAAGCTTATAGTCTAGCAGGAGAAACAACATTGAGGGAGGGAATGTGCACGAAGGCCCCTGGGGATATAATTTTGAAGAAGAGAGGGGAAGCTTGTGGGCAGCCATGGAAGTGAGCTTGGTGCAGTTAAGATACAGGAATACCTCGGAGATGTTCTGGGTTCGGTTCCAGACCATCACAATACAGCAAATGTTGCAATAAAGCGAGTCACATGAATTTTTTAGTTTCCCAGTGCATATAAAGGTTACGTTTATACTGTAGTCTATTAAGTATGCAATAGCACTGTATCTAAAGTAGCAATGTGTATATCTTGATTAAAAAATGTTTTTTTGCTAACAAATGCTAACCACCATCCGAGCCTTCAGATAAAGCAGTCAGAACCAACACAGCATATATCGAGTAAGCTTGCCGTCTTACACGGGCATGGTTTATGGTGCCCCGAAACAATTACAATAGTGCCATCAAAAATCGCTGGTCACATATCACCATAACAAATATAATAATCATAGAAAAGCTTGAAATATCGTGAGAATTCCCAGAATATGACACAGAGACACAAAGTGAGCAAGTTCTGTCAGAAAAATGGCACCGGTAGGCTTGCTGGACGCATGGTTGCCCCAAAGCTTCCTCGTGTGGAAAGCGCAGTAAGGCAGAGCACAGCACAGCGAGCTGCGCCTGTGTTTGGAGACCGTCTGATACTTTGGAATCTTTAAGATGTTGCAGGCAGAACCAGAAGTGCCCAGTCTGTGGCAGATTCTTCCCCATCAGCGAGGCCTGTGTTTTTTTCAGTTGGCCTGATGGGAACAGACTCTGAAGAGTTCTTGCCCAGCCCCTGACTGTTTTCTCCAAACTCCAGAGCTTTCTCTCTGCAGTGCTCTGGTTCTTTGTTGGTTCTCTGATTCTGTTCCATGAACTGTAACTACTTTGGTTTCCTCTGATGCTCAGCTTCAGTGTCTTGTTAGCCCAATAGGTGGACATTGGTGCCATTTACTGAGGTAGGTAAAGCCAGACAGAAGGTATGTTTTTAGTTTTGGACATGTTGTATCTGAAGTGGCTTTGAGAAATCCATATTGAAATTTTGCAGAAGAATTTGGCTGTATAGGTCTGAACGTTAAGAGTTCTAAGCAGGTTTATAAAAAAATTGGGAACCATCAACATATAAATGCTCATTAAAACCATGGATATAAATGATCTGTGCTATAGAATAGAACGAGAAGTGGGCCCAGGATTTAGGCTTGAGATTTCCAAATCTTAGGGACTGAGTGAAAGAGATTAAGCTTGCAAATAAGACTGAAAAGTAATAGCCAATGAAGTGAGGTAGAAGAAGACCAAGCGTTTTATCACTGAAATCAAGGGAGTTAATATTTAAGAAGGAGCGAGTGCTTTGTTTTAATACTTCCATATTGAACAGATGAAGATGGAGAGTTCGTTCATCATCAGATTTCACATATGCAGCTCACTGGTGATCTTGACAAGAACAATTCGGAGGCATGACAGGGAGGAGAAACCAGTTAGGAGTGGCTTGGAAAAGAATGGAAGGAGAGGATTTGGGTGGATTCGTTCATTTTCCCCTCCATGTAAAGAGGATAATGGTGTGAAGCAGAAATCTTAGAATTTCTTGAGTACATTAAGGCCATTGTTTTCTTTTTAAAATTGTTATTTTAAGTGGGGGGGGTCTTACTCAATTTTTGATCATCTTTAATTGTTTTTCATTTCAAGCTCTTGAGTTTTCCAGATAATCATATCACTTACTAACAATGATCATTTTAATTCTTTCTCATTAGTGTACTTTTTAGAACCATTTCATTTAGTCAATAGTGAAGAAAGTCATAGTGGAGTAAGATAAGGATTGAGCTAAATAAGAAGGGAGAAAAAATACAGACAGACATATCTGTTAAGAAATTTGTTATGAAGGGTGAATAGTCATAAAGTTAACTCGAACAGTGTAACTTAAGGAGAAAGGTGGATTTTGTTTGATTGATTTTTTTCATGTTGGGGAGGATTTAGTATGTTTACTGCCAAAGGGATAGAGGACTCTTTGAGAAGGAGCAGTTAAATAATCAAGATAAAAATGGAACTTGGTTGCTTCCAATAATGATCCCTTAAAAGGCAGGGGTGGATAAGGTCGTCATCAAAGCACCAGTGGAGAGATGTTCCTTAGAAAGGAAACAGCACCATTTCAGGAAAACTGAGAGGAGAAAGAAAGTGGGGGAAGAAGATGGGTGTGAAGTTTGGTAATACAAAGTCTAAGGGTTTCTTTTCTGATTGCCAGTTTTTCCCCCGCTAGAAAAATAGAAGTTAAAATCATGGACTGGTAGTGATGGGTAGGTTCGGATTGAGAGAAAGGTAAAAAGCTTGAGGTGAATGGAGTTGAAATAGTCACTGAAGAGTGAGAAAGTGAGTTCACTGCGAGCAGCAGGTTAGGTTAGCTGGAGAGTGACAGGTGGCCTGGAGTTGGTGACTTAATTATCAAACCTGTCTGCTTTAAAGAGTTGATTTGTCCAAAGATGCTGACTATAGAATGGGGAGGTCCACCACAAGTTAGGCTTTTGTCATATGGGCGTATCCCAATGGCAAGAAGGACAAGAATCATATGAACGTGACGAGCCAGAAAATCTAAACTTGACAAGGAAGGGAGTGATGGAAGAAGGGGGACAAGGGCCTGGGTGCAAATAAAGAGATGAGTGGACAGCAGGTCGTAATGAGTTCACGAGTGGTCCCAGTAGGGTCGTGTGCACAAGCAAACTGGAAGGAGGGAGCTGGGTCAGCATAATATACGATTAGATGCTGTTGTGACAGAGCAGTTTGGGGGATTTTTCTCCTTTCCTCCAAACATCTATAGTCTTTGGTCCTTTTAAATTATTAGTTAGTAACTCTATAGAAAATTTGAGTTTTCCTTTATAGGCCGGGTTTCATGTCTAGCTTAAGCATATTTTGCCTACATCAGTACTATACTACTATCCCCCAAAGTATTCTAATACTTTTTATATTTAGATTTTTTTTCCATTTAGATTTGTAGAAGTGTGAGTCCTGCAATTTTTTTTTCTTTTTCAAGTTTGTTTTGTCTATTCTGGAATTTCCAAATGAATTTAGCATCAGCCTCAATTTCTGTAAAGAAGCCAGCTGTGATTTTGACAGGAATTGTCTTAAATCTGTAGATCACTTCTGAGAATATTGTCCTCTTAACAGTATTAAGTCCTCTGATCCATAGCTTGGAATTTCTTTCCATTTATTTGGATCTTCTTTGATTTCTTTCAGCTATGGTTTTTAGTTTTCAGAGCATAAGTTTTGTATTTCTTTTGTTAAATTTATCCCTTACCATTTTATTATTTTTCATGTTATTGTAAATGGATTTTTTTCCTTCATTTTATTTTTGGATTGATGAGAAATCCCATGTTAATATTCTTATGGTTCCCTTGTACATAATGTCTTTTTTCTCTTGCAAGCCAGAGAAAGTCTTGAAATAAGCACCATTTTTACTGTGATTTCTGTGGGTATGGCTCTCTTCACATTTATCCTACTTAAAGTATGTTGAGCTTCTTTGATTTGTAGATTAATGTTTTTCATTAAGTTTGGGAAGTTTTGGCCAGTATTTCTTTCACTATTTTTCTGCTCCCTTCTCTCTCTTTCCTCTCTTTTTTTTTTTTAACATTTTTTATTGAATTATAGTCATTTTACAATGTTGTGTCAAATTCCAGTGTAGAGCACAATTTTTCTATTATACATGAACATACATATATTCATTGTCACATTTTTTTTCACTGTGAGCTACCACAAGATCTTGTATGTATTTCCCTGTGCTACACAGTATAATCTTGTTTATCTATTCTGCATGTTATCTGTCCATTGGTACACTTGATTGCACCTCACGTTTCACTGAGGCTCTGTTCATTTTTTTCATTCTTTTTTCTCTGTGTTCTTCAGCATAACATAATCTCTATTGCTCTGTCTTCAGCTTCATATTTGCTGATTCGTTCTTCTGCCAGTTCACATTTACTGTTGAGCTCCTCTAGTGAAATTTTCATTTTAGTTATTTTACTTTTCAATCTAGAATTTTCAGTTGGTTCATTTTCATAGTCATTATCTCTTTCTTGATATTCTCTATTAGATGAAACATAGTCATCATGCCTTCTTCAATTTAAACACGGTCTTGTTTAATTATTTAAAGGTAGTTATAATGGCTGCTTTGAAGCCTTTTTGTATTAAATCCAACATCAGGGACTCTCTCACAAGCAGTTTTCTGGCCTGATTGTTTTCCAGCCTATGGGTCACGCTTTCCTCTACGTTGATGGCCCCCTCCCCCTTCTTCTGCCTCCCATTTCTCCCCTTCCCTCTCTCCCGTCCCCCTCTTCCTCTCCCTCTCTGGACATTTCGGGTTATAACTTGTAGCATCTATATACTGATTACACTCCCAGCTCTTCTCCAGGGATTATTTTGTTGTTGTTTCTTGTTAATTTGATTAGAGACTTGGCTGGATTATTTTAGTGAAATTGATTTTTCCTGCCGTGTGAAGCCTCTGATGTTGCTTCTCAAAGGGCACAGCTTGGCCCTGATCACAGTCCCGCTGGAGTTCTTTGTTCCTTTCCCTGATCTCTCTGTTAAACCATTATAAATACCTATGCTAAATCTAGTAAGTGTTGAAAGTACTTTTTTTTCCTTAAAGAAGGAGAATATTTCTCTTGATGGTAACTTTCTTTTATCATTATTTATTGTAATTTTGAGGGATTGTTTATATTTGCTCTGGGGAATAGGGGAATCAATTTATATTAGGTTTTCAGTGGTCACAATAAAATTACATTTGCCATTCATAAACATTGTGAGACTCTTTCTAAGTGGAAGCAATGGGGATAAAACTAGTGGTGGATATAAAGACAGTGCTCAAGGATTTTACGGTCTCATTTGGTATGACACTCAGCCCTTGGACTCATTAATTGCTGCCTAATTGCTTTATTGTTTTTAACAATGCCCTGGGGCATAAATTCAACCACAGTCTGATCCAATTAAATTGGAACCCCTTTGTAGGGATGTTTTTTGAGGCTAGTTTTTGAGGTTTGTTTGAAGTCTAGGAGGGCACTTTTTACCTCTTTCCCCAATTCTCTCTGATAAATTAGTTGACCTGTGGTTTAGCTTGTTGCTGTCAGAGAGCTACCAGTCTCTTAATTGCTCACCAGCAAAATATCTCTGTTTGTTTCAAGAGTACCCTTCAGCTTGAACTTTCCTGCACTGTGTTTTTAGTAATACCAGCTTTTGTGGGGAGACCTTAGAAGATCTCTGTTCTTATCAACTCCCTCTTGGCCTGGCAAAAATCTGGAGCCACTGCTTCAGAGCTGGGGACAGGAATGACACTGCTGCTTTAGTAGCAGAGATTGGTGGTGGTGGTCATGTCTGGTCTTCTCATCTTGCCTCTGCTGGAATGGAACCTCCACCCTTCTGATGGGCCTAAGTGAGGATATTCAAGGCCCCAGTGTCCCTGGCCTGCCACACCTGGGGCAGAGCCACCGCCCTAGAGTGATCGCTGGCGAAGGAGAGGAGCCCCTGACCTCTAGGCTGTACTTGCCACTGCCCCTCGGGGGTGGGAGGGATGAGAAACGCTGTTGGCCTGCCCCTCCCACTGAGTTACTGCCTTCCTCTACTGGGAGCTGAGAGAGAGGGACCCCTCTCTACTCGGCCACAACCACCTGGGGAGGAGCTTCCATCACAGGAACCTCGTGGATGGAGGGAGTGGTTGGGGCTTAATTGACACAGACTCTTGCTGTGGTTACTCAGATTTAGTAGGTTTTTTTTTTTTTTTTTTGAATAACTCTTTCTTCACTTGCTATATTCCCTTAGGACAAATTCCAGAAACTTTACGTAGTCGTATTTTTTAAGGAATAACTTCCCCCGTTATAGTTGTTTCACTGGGGACAGATTCACGGAGTTCCTCACACCACCAATCTGAAAGTAGAACTCCATTACCTTTAGGTTGTAATGTAACTTTTATAGGTGGTAATAAATATTGGTTCAAATTGTTTTTCTCAGTTGAATTGTCATTTATTAAATAAGCTATCCTTTTTCTAAAAAATGGCATATTAATAGTGCACAATATTTTGATATGTACTATGTAGTAGGCACTCGATAAATATTTTTTGATGAAATTTAAATTAATATCTTATGAGGTTTTTTTACTCATATTTTCTATGAGTAAAAGTACCCCCCAAACTGCTTTATATTCTTCCTGTCATCTCACATTCTATTTCACATTCAGACTTCAAAGAGAAGAGTTGCAGTTTTGCTAAGCTCTTTTATATTACAGAAGCTTGTAAAGAGAGGGTCGTATTAAAGTATAGGTTATCTGAAAAACAACACAGACAGCTCGACAGTTTCCATTTTTAATACCTATATTAATTTCCTGTAGTAATTGTTTAAAGTACTTTTTCATCCAAGGAGACTTTTGATTGTACCCAATTTATCATTATTTTCCATAATTTTGAGGAGTTTGTTTATATTTGCTCTGGAGAATGGGATAATTAATTTATATCAGATTTCCAATGGTCACAATACAATTGCATTTTGCAACTCATAGATACTGAGCCTGTTTCTAAGTATCCTGTTTTTGGTAAGCAACAGGAATAAAATTAATGAGGAGATGGCTGTACTCAAGGACTGTACCAGCTAGACGAATCAGATGCACAACCTTTGAAAGTAGTGTGATAAGTTCTAAAACCAGAAGTGTGCCATTGATGTGTGAGTTTAGAGGTGATGATCAATCTTTGAATGGATGTTTAATTTATTTTTCTTGCCTGGGGTAATTTTGTATCAAATGTTTACAGATTTGATTTCAGTAATTGATGTCTCAGTGCTACAGTTTTGATTGTTTAAATCTGGTGTCTTGGACATAGAGATAAATGGTGAGTGAAAGAAAGAATGGATGCATTCATGGAGGGGTGAGGAAGTGCTTCAGGTGTTTCAGTTTCCCCATTTTCTTTAATCTCCTCTTGGGATTGTTTCCAGAATGTTGCTTTTTGTGTTCTGTGTTCTCATTTATTCATCTGATGTTTTATCTATTCAGAGATTCCATTGAAAGGAAAAGAAGGAAGCTAGAAGAAATCTGTCAAATGGGATTGAATAAGCTCTTATTGATGCTCAGATATTATTTGATATGTTTAATAGCTTAAAGATAGTTATTATATTGATATAGTTCAATATATCAATATACACTTGATTCTTAAGAAATAATGAATATTTTTGCCTTCTGGATATCTTAAAATACATAAGCATACATAATGTTGCAAAAGACAAAATAACTGTATAGTAATAATAAAGCTAATATTTATTGTGTTTTTAGCATCAATTAAGGGTATTTCATTGGGGAAGAAAAAATATTGGAATACCACCCCACCAACTTTACACAAATCTGTTTTCAAAAGATATGCTGCAGTTATTTTAACTGAAAAAACTTTCCTTACATCAAATGTGTTTGACAATTTTATTTAAATTTAATAATGTGGTCAATGAACCACTATAAGCCTTTAATTTCTGTAAAAGGAACCATATTCAGCAGCAAAATCAAGATTTCACTCTGTTTTTAAACATATGCCAACCTACAGATAATTGCAGAAAATGTTAAACCTGCATTATTTTAAGCCAGCCCCTGAATTTACCTTGGCCGTTTCTAGTTTGTCAGTGCTAGGTTTTTCTCAGCTGCCATATTTATCTTGCTGTTCTGTAGATCAGCTATTTCTTAAAATGGAGTAATGGAAGGAGAACATAATTACTTTACTTTTATGTAAATTTTTTACTGAAGCGTACCATGCAGACAGATAAGTGTCCATCTGATATTTGTGTAGTTTTATGAATTTTTGAAAAGGGAACGCATCCTTAAAACGGCATACAGATTTTTAGAAAAAAGCATTTCAGAACTCTGCATTGCCCCCTTTGAGGCAAACATTCAGAGGAACCCACTATCCTGAGTTTGTTACCATCAGCTGATTTTATCTGTTTCTGAACTTTATGTAAATGAAGTCCTTCAGTGTGTACTCCGTTTTTTTAAGCTAAACATCGTGTTTGTGATATTCATACATTTTGTTGTGTGTGACAGTAGTCAGTTTATCCTCGTTGCTGTGTGGTATTCCACTGAGTGATTTCATCATGATTTCCTTATTGATTCTCCTCCTGGACATTTGGGTTTTCAGTTTGGGCTATCTTGGGTGGTACCACTCTGAACACTTTTGTATCTGTGATTTTTGGTTTGCCTAAGTACAGAAATCCTTGGAGTGTGTGCCTATGGGTCTAACTGCTGGATCATAGACTTGGCATACATTCAGCTTTTTAAAGTAGTCTTAACAGCTTCCCAAAGTGGTTACCCCTATTCTGCCAGGAGTATGTGGACATTCAGGCTATTCCACATCCTTACCAGGACTGGAAATTGTCAATGCTTATAATTTTATATTGTAGTTTTAATTTGCATCTCTGTGATGTCTGATGAGGTTGAGCAATATTTTGTGTTTGGATATTTGGATATCCCCTTTGGTGAATTACCAGTTCAAAGCCTTGAATCCACTTTAGTTGTCTTTTCCTCCTTGATTTGTGACAGTTCTTGCTGGTTTCTTCTCTCACATTGTGGCTTGTCCTTTGATTCTCTAAGTGGTGTTGTTTGATGAAAAGAAGTTCTTAATTTTAATGCACCCCAATTTGTTGATTTTTATTAACATGTTAAGCCTTTTGTGTGATGACGAGAAACATCCTTATGTTTGATATCTTTAGATTCAGATCTACAAATCACCTGGGGCTGAATATGAGTGTGGTATGAGATACAGGTTGTTTGATTTGTTTAAATGATACCCATTTTGCCAAAGGTAGTTTACTAAGAAGGCATTTTTCTCCCATTGCACTGTAATGCCACCTTTGTCAAACCTAAGTGACCAGATATGTTTGCTTCTGTTCTAGAACTATTCTTTTATGTTGGTCTTTTTGTCTATTCTTTTCCCCAGATCATCTTAATTTGATTTTTGGTAGCTTAATATCTGATAGAGGTTGTCCACCAACTTTTTTTTTACCTTGCCTACCAGAGGCCCTTTGTATTTTCATAGAAATTTTGGAATAATAGTATCAATTTTCATAAAAGTACATGGATTTTGATTAGGGAATGCATCTAATATATAGATGAATTTAGGGAAGAATTGAAGCTTTTAGCACATTGAATCTTCTAATCAGTGAATAATAGCTTGTCTTTCCATTGATTTAGGCCTTTTCTAACTTCTCTCAATAACGTTTGATAGTTTCCTTAGGAAAGATCCTGTACATCTTTCAATAGTTTTGTTCCTCCATATCTGCAGATTTTTCACTGTAAATTTTTGTATGTCGATTTTTCCTAGTGAATATATTGTCACTTACTGTTCTAAAGTATATAGTTTCTTCTGGATTCTCTGAATATACAATTGTATTTTCTATACTAATTACAGTTTTACTTATTCTTTTCAAATTCTTTGTTTTGTCATTGTACTGGATAATGTCTTCAGTATAGTGTCGAGTAGAAATGGTGTTAGCTGCCATCAGTCTCAGGGATAAAGATTTTATGGTTTTACCTTTATGCAAGAAGTTTAATGCAGATTGTTTTTAATAGAAAGTTTTTTTTTGTTGTATTAAGGAAGTCTCATTCTTTTCCTAGTTTTCTGAGTTTTAATCACAAATGATATTTTCTGTGTCTGTTAAGGAGATTTTTCCTTTATTATATTAAAGTAATAAATAACAAATTGCTTTTCAGATTTTAAACAAACTTTGTATTCCTAGAATAAACAAAATGCAATTTGCTAATACTGTGCTTAGGATGTTTACATTTATGATTGAGAGGGAATTTGGTTTGTAATAATTCCTTTCTGGTAATGTCTTTGTCAGATTTTGCCAGTAAAAGTAATACTGGCCTTTTAAAATTATTTAGTAAATACCCTATTTGATGGGAAAATTTGTATAGGATTTTTTTTTTAATGTTAGGAAAAATTCCCTTATGAAGTTATCTAAGCTTGGAGATCTCTTTGTGGGAAATTTTGAATTACAGATTCAGTTTTTTGTAGATGTAGAATCTCTCTTAAATTCAGTTTTTGAAAATTGCATTTTTTTGAGAATTAAAAAATGTTAACAGTTCTATTGAAGTATAATTGACATAAACTGCACATATTGAATATGTACAAATTGATAAATTTTGACATATTCATCCATGAAACCACTACCACAGTTAAGATAATGGGCATATTTGTCACCCCCGAAGAATTTCCTCATGCCTTTCTGACATCTACCTTAGTAAAGTCTTCCAATCTATAAAACATTGTATACCCTACTCCCCCCATTTACTTAAATATTCTTTAATTTTTAAAATGTTTGTAGTCTTCAGTGTACAGCAGGGTTTGTTAACCTCAGCACTAATGATATGCTGAATTGGATCATGTTCTCTTGGGGGAGAGGAGGGGGGGTGGGCTTGGGGAGGGCGGTCCTGTGCACTTTAGAATGTTTGATAGCATATAGATCTCTACCCACCAGATGCCAGTAGGATCCCATACCTCTGGTCCTAACAATTAAAAATATTCTCTAGATACTGCTAAATGTCCCTTGGGGGACAAATCTCCCAAGGCTAAGAGGTGGAGAAACAGTGGTGTAGAGAGTCTGTCTCACACATCTTTCATTTGGATTTATTTGTTCTGAAGTATTGCTCATGCTATTATATCTTTCTAAAGTTTCATTTTCTATTTGGTGCTGGCATCTAGTGATGAAATTTATTTCTATGGATTGTGATCTAACAATTTTGCTAAATATATCTGTTAATGCTAATAATTTTTATAGATTTAGGGGAAAAACATCATCTAGCACTTAAAAAATATGATATAAAAATGGCCAATAAACACACACAAAGATCCTCAGCTTCATTAGTCATGAAGTAAACGCAGATGAAACCATGATGAAATACCACTACACACCCAGGAAGATGGCTAGCATCATAAGCAAACAAACATGAAAATTAAAAATACATGTATATAGACAATAGCAAATGTTGGCGAGGAAGTGAAGTGCATAGAACTCTTGCTTTGATGGGAGTGTATGTCTGCATTTAACAAAATAGTCTGACAGTGTTTATTGCTGACCCAGCATTTAAAGTTGACCCAGCATTTACATTCCCATTTTTATACCCAGTGGAATCATACATGTTTACCAAAAGACATGAACAAAAATGTTTTTGGCCATATTGTTTCAAGAGCTAGAAAGATTCAGAACCTAGAGAACTCCTGAGATACCCACGAACAGCAGAATGCATAAATGACTGTGTAGTATTCCAGCGTTTGAATTTACCACAGTGAGAATGGATGAGCTATCTCTGCTTAAAACAGTATAGATGAATCTCACAAGCATGCTGAGCATACATGCCCAATACAAAAGTATATGTGCTGTGTCATCGATCTCCATAAAGGTCACAACAAATGCAGCTAATCTGCGATATTGTGTTATCCATGCGGATTAGTACCTGGAAGGTAGCACTTCCGAGCACTATTACTATTCTGTTTCTTAAACTGGATGCTGATAACATGAAAGTGTTCAGTTTGAGAAAATGGATCAAGCTATATGCTTGTCATTTATTCAATTTCTCTGTATGTTACACTTCAATAAAAAGTTGTAAAAATTTTTTTGAAACACTTACTTTTGTTTCCATAATTTGGCTCTGTAATAGCCAGTCTGTTCGATCACACGTGTGATGAGAATTCTCTTGCTCCGTCTTCTCACCGCCACTCCCTGGTCCCCTCCACTCCCACCACCCACCACCCCTCGCTTCGGTGTCATGAGGTCGGCAGGTGTGTCTTAAGAGCTGAGTCATGGCTTTTGATCTGGACAGAGTGTGTTATTTGTCCCCTTCTTGTTATACCTTGTTTCATTGGTAACTCAGTAACATCCGCTAGGAAAATGTAATTAGCATTAGTTTCAGATTAAAAAATTGGGTCCACATGGGTCCACAGTTGGAATGTCTTGACTCGAGAGAGTTGTTCATAATTAACTTGGAGAGGGATGCCTGTGAGCTTCTGAATATATATTCAAAGACCCAAAAAGTAGACTCTCCCTCTTTATCTTATTAAGGACATATACCTCTGTTATCTTTTTAAATAGTACTGATCCCAACCAATATAAATTCTCCTTGAATTTTTGATTAAATATCTTATTTTTGATTGAATACCTTGATTTAAATATCGAATTTAGAATTCTCACTTATATAGCTATAGATATATTGGTGAAAATTTTAATAACATTTTTTCTTTTTTTTACTCAAACGTGAGAGGTTTATGCATCAAATTATTGCCTTTAACCATATAATGAAAGGTATAGGTTTTCAATTTACCTGACCATGTGATACTTTCGATTCTATTTTTTAATTGAATGTTTAGGAAGTTTTGTTTGGTTGATTGTTTTTAGAAAAAAAATTTATCAAGCCTTTATTTAATAGAATGTTTATAAAAATTTATGGTAAAGTAAATTTATTTATAAAAGTCTTATGCATATCATTGCCTTATTTTCTCTAATATTGTTCTAGAATGTTCTTTTTTCATTTTTCCAGATTTATTCTTTCATTTGAATTTTCTATTTTGTGTCCTATATTTTAGCCCAAGAGAGCATTTTTGTCATCTAATTTTAGAATCAATTTTAAAATCAATGTAGATATCATGGTTTTTCTTGATTCCTAAATTAACTAAATTCCATCTTATTTTGTAAACTGGTGTTTGAATTTATTTTATTGCCATAATTTCTCTATTCCTTTTTGGGAAATTGATTTTTTTAAAATTTCTAATTTCTAATGGCATTCACGTTCGCTCCTTTTTTTTTTTTTTTTTTTTGGTCTTTGTATGCAAATTAGGTGAATATTCTTCCCATTTAATTTTTTGATATGATTTTATGCCATATGCCTCAAACTGGCTTTCAAAATATACATGATTTTCTGTCAAAATTTAGCTTGGCTCCCCTGCCCTAATTGTGTGTAATATTTATCTAACTGCATTTGGCTCCTGCTTATGAGGTAAGAACCATATCATGGACTATCTGAACTCCCGAATGACTGATTGTTCACTTGTCACTATATGGTTATTATTTAATTAGATGGAAACATTTTTCAGTTATTACAATAATGAATTGTGTCACTGGTAACTGATTTTTAAACAGCTTGGAATTTTAAAAGCCATTCCTCCTTTTTATCATTTGAATAAAATGTGGTGGTTGACTTGATTGTTTGCATGTAGGTCATATGTGTCCCATGGGTGAGAGCATATGGTGTGATTAGATCACTCTGTGTTTGGGTCGGGATGGGGAGGGTCTGTGGTTATCCCTTGCAGAAGCTGTACTGCATTTTTATGGTATTGCTTCCCTAAAAATTCCTCTCCAGGCCCCCATAGTCTCACAGTTTTGGTCTAGTCACTTTTATATTGTTCAGCAATACAGAACCTCTGTCAAAAAGATTAAAATTCTATCCATCCCTGTAGTTGCTAGAAAAACAGTGGCTCAGTCATAAAATACGCAGTCTTTGTTTTCTTACATTTTCACACTATATGAAGTTAACTAGTTTCACATACTCCTGCAGTTTCTTGTTTATGGACATTAGGGTATTCTTTAGGCATTATTATTTGATTGCTAAGATGAGATACAGAATTTAAGGGAAATTAGATAATGTTCCTTTGGAAAAATTTGAGAACTGTCATTGCCTCTACGGTTGCTATAATATTTCTGAAATTCTCATTTTCCTTATTAAAGTGTATTTGTTCATAGTTGTTAATCATAAGGTATGGTTTGGGCTTTTTGTTTTCTGTTTCATATGCTTATTGCAAGATGTTCACTTTAGTAATTCACCCTTTATTAATGAGAGAAAGAGAATGTGGATGTTAAGTTAGTGATTTCTTTCATTTCAAGAAGAGTTGTGTATTATAGTTTTAAAGTTTAAATCATTGTTGCTCCTGGTATTTACACTGACACACCTAAGCAAGCTTGACGTTAAGATTACTTGCTTGTGGAAAAATTTTGGGTTATTGGGCAAAGAGCCAATCATTGAATGTGCTTTCATATTTCAGAATGCTTTCCTTTTTCACCTGTCGATTGCAATGCCAGGTGACAAAATGAGTTTTCTTGTGACTTTTCCACAACGAATGCTCATCTGATGTGTTTTCTAAGCTAGTTTTCCTAGGAGGCATCTGAGCTCCCCAAACAACTACAGATTTTTTGGTTCAGAGCATCAAGAAACGCTTCAGGGGTCTCTTAGGCCTATAATTGTGTGCATTATTTTACATTTGTATGTGTTTGTATGGGTGTGCACCTCCATGCTTTTGTCTGTTCATTTGTTTATTTCCAGGCTGTGTTAGTCAAGGTAGAGGCTATGTTACTGTATCCGAGAGTTCCAGAAAAGGGCAGTGTAAACAGAATGGCAGGTTTTCGCTCTCACACAAGTAGAGAGTTGGCCCATGGGGTTTGGCCAGTTCTGCCCTGGAGAGTGGCTTGTTCCCAGTGGTCTAAGCCAGCACATCCGTGTTCTAGCTCAAGGATTGTGGAGGGCAAGCTTACAGAAGTGACATACAAGATACGCATGTTGTCTTTGATCATGTTCCTTTGTTGAGAATTTAGTCCCCTGGCTATTTCTAACTGCAGGAGTCCAGGAGATGTCATCTCTAATGCTGCTCAGACTCAGAGGAGGTGTTTATAACTTTGCAGTGATGTAAGGACAGAATGGATGCTGGGAGATGAGCAGCCTGCCACGGAGTTTTGATCCGTAGTTTCATCCATAGGTTTCATCAAATATAGAAAAGGCATTGTGAATGCAAAATGTTTAAAACCATCGATGTAAAGTTCCAAGAAACAATGACCCTGTTTTAAAATGCATATTTTGTAAAGCCCTCTTACGGTCTTAAAACAAAAATCATAGAAAAGATAACTTTCCTACACATGTATTTTTAGATCTATAAATTATATATTGTAATTACAGTATACAAGAGGAATAGGCAGAAATTATTATCATTAATAAATCCTTACATGTTCCAATACGTAAATGGGCAGGCATGAGCATCTGGGAAGGCGTGCTGGGGAGCAGAATAATGCACATACATGTAGAATGAGTGTGATTGCCATGGCTGAAGTTAGAGACTGATACTCAGTAGGCTGTCAGTGGAAGTTTGGAGTTAACTTCAGTGATACAATTTTCCATGAACAACTTTCATAAAAGTCCTGAATACAGCAAGTTGCAGGATTCTCACTAGGTACACGTTAGGTGCTTTCCTAGAAAGGAGACTCAATAGATATCAAAACCCATGCCAAAAAAAAAAAAAAAAGGTTTAGCCATGGACCATCATAGAGGGTACTTTCCTTGCACGCATGTCCTTTGAGTCATTTGTAAGGCCTGTGGGGTGCAGGGTGCTTCATTGTGTGACTCTGTGCCCATTGCTGAGCCTCTGAATCTTTCTACTCTGCCTTCTAAAGGCCAGAAATGTCCTCAGAAATGTGAACCCCTTCAACGTACACACTTCAAGTGGCATATCTTATTTTCAGAAAGCTTTTCCCCTAGACATCATCCTGGTCTCTCACTCAGTTCTTCAGTGGTAGCAGTCTGCACACACACACATACACACACAAGCGCTCTCTCTCTCTCTCTCTCTCTCTCTCTCGTCCTTTGTATCTCATCAGTGTTGGTTCACATGGTTTAAGACAGCCACCTTTAAGGATTCAGATTGCCTTCAGAGCAAGTGGCCACAAGCTCGTGGAATCACGCCGCTCATTAAGCTTGTCAGCTCCTACTTCCTTCCTTCCTTTGTTTTACCCTGTTTTCACTAACAGGCACTTCTTTGGACTTGATCTTAGAGATCACTGTCATTTTTTCCCACTTCTCTTTCCCTATGTCATAGAACATTGGGTCTGGAAGAAACATTAGAGATCTTGTATTTTAATCACTTCATTTTATAGACCTTGTAAATGAGTTTCATATGGTTACAGTAACTTGCCTAAGGACATATGGTTAGTTCTAACTCTAAAACAAGCCAATTATTGCTCCCATATTTCCTTTGAGAAGCAAGCATCCTTTTTATTCTGTCCAAGTTTTCCCTAACTCAGCTTTAGACCACAGTTCATTTCCTGAGTTGGTGATATTCTCTAGAACCATGGTGTCTCCCCGCCACCCCTCCCTCCAGCCTCTGCCATCCTCCTCATCCTGGTCCTTCTTTCTATGTGGCTCATGATGAACTTAGACCAGAAGGACCCATGTCCGCTCTGCTCTATTTCTCTTTGCTTAAATTTGCTTATTTATGTTGAATTCATTTCTTGGTAGGAACCTTTTCAAGCCCCTTTCCCATTTTGTGGTGACTAGTTTAGTTGAAATAGGTAAAGTCACCTGGAATCAAGTTGTGTGCACAGCTTGAAGTACAGTGAGCTTGAGTGAAGGTGAAGGGCTCTTCCATTTGGCAGAAGGCCCCCTCTCTCCCTTCCCCCAGCACACCCCAAGCAGTCGGTGACTCAGGACGACGGACACGAAGGTCAAGTGAGGTCTCAGTGTTTTACTTTATTTCATGTTACTCCTGCTTCCCAATGAAGCAGTTCACGGTGTCCGTCCTCTGGGGCTGAATACAAACACGGGAAGTCACACAGACTTCATTTTTTTTTTAAAGACAGTCATTGGTTTATATGTACAGACAGCATTTGAATAATGTTTCAATGGCAGTTTTGTAAGAATGACGAGGACGTGGTTGACAAAGGCCATTTTTTTATTCTGGCCTTTGACGACGGGAGGATAGTTCGTTGAAGTGGAATTTTAAAGATGTGTCAATTGAGAGATGGATTAATAAAGGAGAGCCTGGCTCTGTAATTCTCTGACATGCTGGACTTCAGCTACTGTAAGGCACCCTTCCCTATAGTGAGTGCAGTCGGCACAGGGTCACCCCCACAGAGTATTCTCTGGGGAGCAGTGCTCTGAGCTGTGAGAGGTTGGAGAAAGGCTGCCCTCACTGGCACTCTAAAGGCCCCAGTGCTCTGTCATGAAGAAAACTGTTGAACTTTGCATAAACAATGTTTCTCAACGTTAATTGGTCATAAAACTTTTTATTTCCCCCGGAACATCTAACTGGATTCCTCTCATAGAATGTATTTGGGGAAATGAGGAAGTAAAAGAGGGAAGGTTAGGCATGTCACTGTCTGTGACAGAAGTAATTGAAATATCAGGCAACCGACAGGCATTCCCTGTTACTAACAGAAGGAGAGCTGTGTGTCTTAGGATTTCCATCGAGGTACTTGGTGTCAGTTTGATTTAGGTGGCGTGTTTGGCATTTTGCTATGAAAATTTAAAGGTGGCTTTCAAGCCTTATCTTTATGAAACTCTGCCCTTACAATGTGCTGCTAGTTGAGCTGCTGGCTTCTTGTGAATTTGCATTGCAGTCCAACTTTTTTTCATGCTCTTTGGCTTTCTTTGGGAATGGAATTTCTTTCTCCAATGAACTGTACCCCCTCTTCAAAGTGGAAAATGTTTAATAGATTACTCAGTGTAATACTCTCTAGTTGTATTCACTTGGCCTTGCTTGTATTGCAAGAAATAGAGACCTGCTGGGGGCGGCAGAGGAGTGGGGAGGGGGACTTTAAGTAATTACAGGGGAGGAGGAAGGAGTTAAATGCATAGACCTCTCTGTTCTTTTGCTTTATGACTCTGGGATGTCTTTGTTCCTCTCACAGTTACCTCTTACAGTATTTCAGACCTTATCTCTTTCCCTGGAACAGGGAGGAAGTGATTGATTGATTATCTCAAGTCATAGAATGTCTCTCTGTGTCGGCTTTGTCTCTGACTCTGATCTCTGGGCCAGCCAGCTGTGGCCTGGGCAGTAGGACTGACACTGCCCTAGGCTAAGGGGCTGATTTCTAAGAAGGGGATAGTGGAAGTCAGGTGAGCAGCCAGCACTAAGGCAGCAATGCCCACCGGGTACTCA